>NW_009196254.1:2913-4272 GCF_000690835.1 Fulmarus glacialis | reverse complement strand
TCTGCTAGAGACCGAGCCGCTGACACCCCTCCAAGCACTGGCTTGATCTGGTCCTGAGACTACAAACAATGCCACCGCTTGGGATTTATTCCATTTGCTTTGTATTATTCCCAAATACAAAGCTTAAAATTTTCCCCCCACCTCTTCAACTGAAAGCTGACGTCGGATTCACCCCTCGGGCGTGGGCAGGTCTCCGCCAGTCGCAGGCAGCAGAGCCCCCCTGCACGCAGGCAGCTGGGTGGGTGCGGGTCCGCTCCCGCTGCCCGGACTCACATCTGCCCGCACTGTCCCCGCAGATCCCACGCAGGAACCCAGCCCAGGTATGACACCAAGTTTGCCACTTAATTTTAACCCCTTTCATCCTTGGCACCACTCCTCCACTTCCACACGACCAGATGCCAACCCTGCCAGAGGGGTGGCAGGAATCAGAGTCATTTAGCTGATGCACAGATATAATCCTGACGAACAGCTGTACCAACCCATGCCAGGGTCAAAACTGGGAGAGGTGCACGGAGACCCCCAGCTCCCACTGCAGAACTGCTCCAACCTGGTGTTCCCCCATCCAGCATCCTCCAGCCTCACCCCAGGGGGTACCCACCACGCCAGCTGGCCTCCCCGGCACGAGGCAGACATTTTCTGGTAAGCAAATATTGCTGGTTTTCCCTTGCTCTCCCCCAACCCTTCCATTTTACCTCTTGGACAATCCTGAGCAGTTGTTGTTCTCGGCTGTTTAATCTCTCTCCAGCTCCCAGAGGATGTACGCTTAGCGCCTGCAGAAGCTCATCTAGCTTTGATGTGTCTCAAATTCTACCCCCAGGCAGGTGACGGGTATTCAGGGAACTTGGACAACTAAATGACAACAGAAGGAAGGGCTGGAGGAGAAGTTTAAAAAGAAAAAAAAAAAAGGGGGGGAAAAAGCAAACCCGAACGAAGCCTCTCCTCCCCACTGCACCCAAGGGCAGAGCCCCAAGGTGGGCAGAGCCCGTGGTAACCACCAGTGCCTCCTGCTCTCGTGCTCAGAGAGGAAGGTCCCAATCCAGGCACCCCGGGCACAAAACTCTGCTCCCGGCACAGGAGGGTGCTGCGGCCAGCCTGAACGCAGGGAGCAGGGACCCCATCGCCGCAGCCAAGCTGTCCCCACCATGGCACAACCCAGGGAGAAGTTTGTGCCCAGGAGGTCCTGGACACAAGTGGCTGGCAGAGGCAGCAGCACTCCCCGGCACATGACTTGTGCCAAGCGGACTGGGCACAGGCTGGCGCGGCTCCTGCCCCCCCCAGCTGAACCGGGGCAGTCTCAGCCAGGACCGGGAACACAAAGCCAGTGGCGGCTCCCCAGGCGGGGCCGGCGCCGCCCAGGCC
>NW_009196254.1:2160-2658 GCF_000690835.1 Fulmarus glacialis | reverse complement strand
CCAGGGCTGGGTGTGCAGGAAGAAGGCACGGTGGTCTTGCCTAGAAGAGGCGCTGGATGGGTGACGGCCGTGTGGGGACGCAGGCAGGGCTGTAGCCCTGGCAGAGCACCAACACGCTGCACCCACCCCCGAGCTGGCAAAGCACCACGGGCCCCCGCTCATGATGGGTGCCTTCTAGAGGAGAAGAAAAGTCAAGACTTTCCAAGAGATAGGGCTGCCCATCTCGGTCACAGGTGGAGGAGCCGAGCAGCAGCAAGGCCACCTGCCGCCCCAGACAGCCTCTCACCCCCAACCAGCATCACCCCACCGGGGCCGGCACAAGGGACCCACTTGGAGGTGGCTCTGGAGCGCGGGCCCCTAATCCATGCCAGAAGCACCCACGTTTGTCCAGCTCTCCCCAGCCTGCCCCGACTTCGGGGCATCCATCCAGGGCACTGGTGTGGCCACAGCCACCAGGAGCCACTGGCGCGGGGGCTCCATCACCAATGCCTCTCGGGA
>NW_009196254.1:272-1951 GCF_000690835.1 Fulmarus glacialis | reverse complement strand
CCGCCACATCTGAACATCTCCGTCTCCCCAGCAACCTGGGTACCAGCGCCTTCTTACTTGAAGCCGAGTGGTCTTGTGCAGCAAAAGCCGTGCTGAAGCCATAGCAGGATGACAGCAGCCCTCTCCTTCCCTCGCCCTCCTGCCCTTTCCATCCAAAATTCATCATTAAAACATAACTTTGCGGTGAGGAACAAGAAGCATCACGGCAGGGTCATGGGGAGCGGCAGCACTCCCGCTCACTCCGCCAACCACCACCACCGCCATGGGGTTTACTAGGTGCCGTTGGGCTTTTGGCTGGAGGAAAGTGGGACCTGTGCAGCAGCCGCACGTGGAGTGACGGACGCTGTCTCAATGCCGGCTACCTCAAATGGCCTGGGCCACGACGTGCATATGGGAGCAGGACAAGCATCCTCCAGCTGACACCAGTGGCAAGGAGATCCAATCTCACTTTCCACCCAGCACATTCGGTGGCCTCAGAAGCTCCAAAAGCTCCTCACCGCAGCGCAAAGCTCCCTCCGGTGCCCCACCAGCTTCCCCATCGCCCTACCAAGCACCCTGCCTTCCTTGCAGGTGGGGAAGGACTCAAGCCAAGACCCGAGTCCCAGGGCAGCGTATGGCTCCATGAAGAACTGGCCCTTTCCAGAGGTCCCTGAGCAATGCCACAGTAGAGAAAATACCAGCCATGCTGAGGACCCTCTCAGCAGGGCAAGACGCTGTACGCAGAGGCATGACAAGCACCCAGCCCCTGGGGAGGCACCGGGGGAGCAGGCGAGCCCCCACACCCCGGACCCGCACCCTGGATGGGGCTGAGCCTGGCAAGCTGCAATGAGGGGAGCAGATCATGCCCCACAGAACCTGTTGGCCTCCCACCAAGCAGCTCTTGGCATCTGCTCTTGTAGCTGCTGAGGATGGGAAGTGGCCCAAACGCTGTTTAACCCCTTCAGCAACATGGAGGAAAGCCAAGAAAGGAAAATCAAAAGCCTCTGTCCCAGAATAAAGGAGAGAACAGCCAGGGCTGTGGGGGAGCCAGGCTGGAGGAAGCCCAGAGAGGTGCCACCACCAGCACCCGTCTGTTGGAAGATGATGCCCCGGAGCATACCCACGCCAGGGCCGGGTGCTCTCCTGCACGTGGTCCAGCCTCCACATCCACCCTTGGGAGCAAGTCCTGCAGATCCCCACCCCACACTGCGCCTGCTCAGACACTGCCTACAGCCTCGCATCCCTGGGGTCCTGCTGCGCCAAAAAAGCTGCTGAAACACCAGTCCCGGGTGGCAAGTCCTCCTCTGCAGGGATCTAAGAAGGGACAGCTCTTCCTTTCTACCCAGCCCCGGTGGGATCACCAGTTTAGCAAGGCAGGAGCCCATCCCAGCCCTTCACACCTTTGGCCAAAACCAGTGGCCGGTACATCACGTGGGAACAGAGCTCTCCGCCACGCTGAGACCTGCCGAGGACTTGGGCGAGGGCACAGCCATCGGAGCAGCAAAGCTGCATCTTCCAAGGGAAGCCCCATCTCCTGCCGCCCGAGCAGACAGCGCCGCATGTCTAAGGTGGGGCAAGACCACAGCCCCGGCACGGCTCCCGGGGCCTCCAACAGCCAGGCAGAGGGGGTCAGAGACGGGTGGGCATCCCCGCTCACCCCAGCTGTAACACAGCACGGGGGAAGCCCAGCTCCTAACTGA
>NW_009196254.1:0-206 GCF_000690835.1 Fulmarus glacialis | reverse complement strand
CTGAGTTTGAGGGAGCTGGCAGCTCTCAGCAGCCTTCAGGGCGCGCATTGCCACATACCACAAACCTGTTTGCTCAGCCCAGGCCAAAGCAGCTGGGATGGCACAGAGCAAGCTTCATTGACCAAGGCATGTCTCGCAGCGAGGATGGGCCCCAAATCAAGAGGAAAGTGCACCAGCAGCCCCGGGCCAGGGCGGGGGGAGCAGGC
>NW_009196253.1:0-324 GCF_000690835.1 Fulmarus glacialis | reverse complement strand
AGTCAAAACTGTTGCTAGATTTGGTGGATGGTTTCCAGGGATGCTCACACCGACCCTGGCTGAGCAGCCCACTCCGAGTCATCCTGATATTAAGCACATGCTTAAAGCCTGAGTAGGATTTAAGCTGGTGCTTAAGAGTTTCACTGAACAAGTCAAAACTGTTGCTAGATTTGGTGGATGGTTTCCAGGGATGCTCACACCGACCCTGGCTGAGCAGCCCACTCCGAGTCATCCTGATATTAAGCACATGCTTAAAGCCTGAGTAGGATTTAAGCTGGTGCTTAAGAGTTTCACTGAACAGAGCTGCTACGCTGAACCTGCTCC
>NW_009196252.1:33870-64541 GCF_000690835.1 Fulmarus glacialis | reverse complement strand
CGCCGTGGCGGAGCCCGGCCCGTCTTGGCCCCGGGGGCTGTGAGGGGAAATGGCGCCTCTGGGGTGAGGGGCAGCCCCGCGTCCCGTCACAGCTCGACCCCTGGCGAGGACGGGCCCCCTCTCGGGGGGTCTTCTCCCCGCTGGGTGCTGAGGAAGCCCCCTCAGGGTTTCCCTCAGCGTAAAGCTCCCAGTTGGGTGTGGAAAGTGTGTTTTAAACCACTATAAAGGGGAAAGTCCGCTGTAAAGCTCAGCTAAGGACGCGTTCAAAAGACGAGTTTAAGTTGTTCACAGGCTACAGAGCAAAATTATAAAATATTTACAGTTTCTGGGGTGGTTTTTTGCCTGTTTCTAATGGGTCCATAAGAGGTGGTTGAGAAAATCAGGGTTATCCAGCCCTGGTCCCAGCTCTGGCAGAAACTTCTTGGGAGCGTGAAAACTCAAAAATATTAAAAAATAAATAAATACAATGCAATAGAAAGAGATCTTGGAGACTTACCCAAGACCAGAAAGATTTAAGTTTGAAAATAGAGATTTTTACATGAGGGAAAAAAAACATCATCAAACTTTCTGACAGCAAATTCAAAGATTTGATCTAAAGATACCAAGATTTTATGAACAGAGGGAAGGCCAGTGCCAGATAAATAGAGGGATAAATATAATACTTTAAAAGTATTGACCAGTGCTCTGGGTAAAGGTCGGTATGGGACAATCTTAATGAAGTTTGGTGTTAAAAAGAAAGGGATTAGGACAGTTTTATTGACGCTTGGTGCTGCAAGGAATTGGATTAGATTTTTAATATGAAAACATTTACTCTAATTTATTCAAATATCACCCAGATAAGTTTAAAAAAAGAAACAAAAACATAAGCAAGTTGGTCTGTAATTAGGATTAAGAGATGAAGAGCTCTGATCTTTTGTGCCAAATTGCATAAGACCTCTCTGGTTCATGTCTTATTATATAATAAAACAGAAGTAAAAGGAGAGAAAATGGGTACTTGATGCTGCACTCTTCTTGCACGCAGCAATTAACAACAGTCCAACATGGTCTTGTTAGCATCAGTGTTTTGCTTCCCCGCTTTTCCTTGTCTCATCTATTTAGATTATATATTTTTGAGGGTGGGGACAGTCTTTTCCTCAGTGAGTGTTTCTACTTGTCAGTGTAAGATATGTAATAATAATTAGTAAGAGTCCCCGGGGTAATTTGCTGGATTGTAGTCTTATAAAGTAATTACAGATGCAATTAAAACGAAGGACATTTTTGGCCTCTGTGCTCTAGTTTTGGCCTAAAATTTATTGCACCTTACATTGCAAATAATCCCATTAAGGCTGAATGCGTGTGAAATAAATTGTAATTCATCGTGAGTACAGAGGTGGAAATGGAGCCCTAATTTGAGCTGCCGCGTACAACTGGGTACAACTACTGGGCAGATTGTGCAGGGCCAGTTCCATTTTTCTCGGCCAGAGTTAATTTATCTTGCCTTTGTGGTTTTTATTGCCATAATAAGTAAGTTGCAGTAGGGTGAGTGGTTACAAACAGATGTGCTCTGCAGACGATTCCTGACCAACTGACTTCTCATGGCCCAAGGGTGTGTTTTCTTTGCCTCAGCCATGCTGTTTGTCCACACTTTTTACCACCAATTCTTTATTTTAAGAATGAAATTTTAAGGCAGTAGCAGGAGCCATGGGTCTTTAGACTGATTATTAAAAGTAGCATCTAGAATTTACTTAAAACAGCATCTGCAATTTTACTTTATAATTGTTGGCTTAAAATTGTGTTGTTTTATCTGCAGCAGAAGGTCTGGCCCTCCCCTATCTCACTTCTATCTTCATGCAAAGCTTTTAGTCTAAACGCTTCTAGGTATGATGATATATTCCACTGGCGGGGGGGGATGCAATTTTGAGAGTAAAGCCTCAGTATAACCCCCTTGTCCTTTTCCATATGAACGCTGGTGTTTTTCAAGAGGTGAGAAGTGTAGTGGGCTGGAAGCCTGACACCGGGTGATGGGTAATGAGATCAGATTCTCCCAGGGTGGTGATGGAGACATGGATGGAGGTGTGGAGTGTCATCTGTTCAGCCTTCCTGTGCTGGTCCATGCCTCACATCTGCGCAAGAAAGGGTTTTGGAGGCCTAAGTCCCATTATCAGAATGGCACAATTTGAATAGCAGGAAAACATAGTTAAACTGGGTCAAAACCAGACTGAACCACAGCAGCAGTTGCTCTGGACCTTAATAGTCTTTCTGCGGAATAACAAGGTGGTTCCTGAGTTGCAATGTCAGTTTTTCTTCCCCAGACAAACACTGTTGCCTCTCTCCTGTAGTTTATAATTATTAATCTATTTCAGCCTTTTCTCAAGCCCTCCAGCAGTGTGTTGTCTTGAGGTAGAGGAGAGGGAAGAAGGTAGCACAGTGGGTTGAAAAATTAGATCAGAGACTGGGGGGAAACATGACCAAATGTTTACTTGTTAATGAAGCCTGGCAGCTGAAAGCTCCGACACGTGGAATCAATTAGCAGTCGAAGCAAACAGAGATCCTACCAAACCCCGTCCTTCCTAATTAGCACTAACTGTGCTCCACAGGTGAGGTATGCGTGCAGATGTGCTTTGCTAAATTTGGCAGATTTCTTTCCAGAGGATGGTTCAACTTATTGGCAAAATACTTCACCTCCAAGGAACGGATGTTTTATTACTAGGTTTAGCATCTTTTAGCTCATCTCCTGGGTTTTTTTTTTTTAATTTCTGATTGAACCCAGCTAAATGATGGGATAAAAGCATGTAGATCTAAGCAGAGGTAGAAGCTGTGTTCATGAACCACACAGGATTTGTTTTGATAACCCTATTATGCTGCAGCTTTTAAACCAAACAAAATATGTGATTTAAGCAAGAAACCTGAACATAAGCAGCAGCAGAGTTCATTCTTGACTGGCGTGAGGCAGATCAAAGCCTCCTCGTGTGTTGCTGTTTGGCTGGCAGCAGGGCAGTGCAGAGCTGAGGTCCTGTTGGCACATCAGATGGTCCCAGGCATGGAAATAGTCCCCGCTGTTAAAAGTCACCTGTCTCTTTGCGGAGGGGTTGGTGGAGACAGGAGTTTTGGAAGGCTTGCAGGGGTATGCTGTGTCTTCCAACCTGCATCAGAATGGCTTTTCCGTTAGTGCTTCCTGCTGCTCCGTGTCTTTGTGTGACCCTTTCTTTTCTCTTTGCACATAGTTTGTTGGGTTGTTGTTTGGTTTCTTTGACTGCTTCCTTGTGTTTGGTCTCCATGCTACTTTATGGTGTCCGCAGAAGCTGGAACATGAACGGTGAGAGCACTGGAGCAGGGAGAAAATGGCTGCAGTGAATTTACAGGGTGAGCTGCAGAAGTTCCAGCCTTCACTTCCCTTGTTAATGCTAAACTCACGTGCCCTTGTCATGGCTCTAAGGAGAAGATGCTTTCTTCCCTGTGCTGTGCTCGGAGGATATCTTTATGGCTAGAGAGGGATGCCAGCGTGGTGCAGGACCCGGGAGGCTGAGCTCCGTCCTGTCCACTCCCATGCACGGGAGCCTGGGCTCCGGTTTCCCCGTTGGTGCTGGAGCTACATCCACTTTGGGGGCAGAATATATGTAAGTTTGGCATAATGCAGCTTTTCAAATGACGTAGCATAGGACTGGATCACTTAAGGTTTTTTTTTTTTAAATAAAGTAAATACATAGGAAAAAGATAAGTCCCATAAAGGTGTATTTTTAAAATTTATTTAGTTCAAACAGTGCAAGGCCCTTACCTGCTCAGCAGTCTTTTTCATTGTCCTTCACTTGTATTGAAAGCAGGTGCAGATTTCTGTACTTCCAGCGGTTCACCCTTGGCTACAGAAGGGGTACTGAGAAGGAATTGCCTCTGAAATGCCTGGGGAGGGTCTGCAGCTGCCCTTGCTCACTCAGTTGAGAGCGCAGGCATGGCAAGATCGGGGTCGGTACTGGGTTGTTGGAGAAAAATAGCGTCTCAGCTCTGGTTTGTAACTCTTACTGTACTAAAGGTGATACAGGGATATCAGAGCCCAAGGTATCATTTGTTTATCCTTGTGTTATAAATCACAAGATGTTTATAAATTGCATTTGGAAAATGTTGGTACTTCTGTGTGGATTGTGGGTGAGGCTTTTTTCTCTTTTTTTTTTTTTTTTTTTTTTTAAAGAGTTAGTTGGAAATTTGGGTTATAACTTTTCAAGGTGAAAAGTTGGGTGATGTAGTAAAAGTGAAGAAAGCATGGGATTCTGGGCACTTGCATAGATGCTCTCAGTGAAGCTCCGAGGTGCGCATAAAATCCTTTAGGAAATCAATTAGGACTAAGCATATAGTTAACTGCATTGTTGGATCAATAACAGCAATAATGCTCATGAAATTTGCACATTTTCTTCCCCCGCTCGCCTTTCATGACTCTGATAGCAATCCATCTGTACTTGCTGAAACTTCTGGTAGGAAAGGAGGGATGGAAAATGGCTTGTGTATGTGTGCAAGCTGTGCTTTTTTTCATATTATCTGAAAAAGTACTTCGCTAGGTTTTTGTTTAATTAGTTCCCTGACTAAACACTTAACTTTTCAGACTCAGATGGTTTTCTAAGAAGATTCATTTTTGACCTAACCTTTTCTGCAACAGGGACAGTATTTTTGCAATTTCTCATTGTATTTAACACAAAGAAGGCACGTGATGCTTAACTGAAAGAAGTTTGGATATTTTTATATGGCCATTTGTGCCACATTTTACTTTAATTCCTTCAGTCTGTAGTAGTGCTAAATCTGCAAATAACAATTTGACTGCATTCTCTACCAAGCTATTTAGAAAACAAATACCAGAAGAAAAATCTGTTTTGCAATTTTTGTTGCACAATTATGTACACAGAATATGGGCACTCTGGCTGGTTCTGCCTCTTGACTTCAGCATCAGATGGATCTGAAAGACAAGCCTACGCTTACTTGTATTTTTTAAGTTTACTTTGTTAATTCTGTGCACTTTTTTTCTTTTGAAGTACTTGACATGCATTATTCAAGGTGGAACAATTGCTGTTGGTGTCAGTGTGACACATGAAAAACTTGTGGAGTAGATACTGATAGTTCTGGAGTTTAATACTAGTCCCCTTAACACCAGTCATTTGGAGTTGAGATAACCAACCTTAAATATTCCCCAGAAAATTATAAGTATTCAGAAAAGTACAATGTAGTAAAGTGGCTTCAGAACAGAAGCAAATAAAATAACTAGTGCAGAGATTTTACATCCCTTTAAAACATCTATCTGGGAGCCTACACCCAACATGCAGCCTTTACAGATGTCATAAATGTTGGAGGACAACAAAACGTTATGGTAATGGCGTGCTCTTCTTGATTGTTTTCATTAACTGCTTCCACTATAAGAGCATGTTTTATTGCAAAATTAATTCTTTGTGTCTTAGTTAAACATGTAAGTGGTGTGACTGAACTTTTAGTTTTCCATTAGAAGAATCACTTTTTTTCCCCCAGCACTGCAATTTTTATGTTGTCACAAAATTGACTTTATCTTGTATCACAAATCTTACAGCTTCCTTACAGGTCATTAAGTTTTGAGTGAAAATAGTTCTGATCACGAGTGATGGGAAGTATTTATATCTTGCATCTGTTGTTGTAGAAATTGGTCAGATTTAGAAATGGCAGAAGTTCCAGCGTCTTGCTAGGGAGTGCTTTGGGTCGCTCCTGCAGAGCTGCTTCTGAACGTGACAGTTTTTATGGTGAATGATTTCTCTGTGGCACCAGCTGAAATTCACGAGTGTGTCCAAGTGTGATAGCGGTTACAGGTGGTTCCCGGAGACTGGCATTGGCAGTGTCACGGTCTCAGGCGTCGAGGAGGTGCCCGTGGGCCTCCTGGCTGAGCCCACTGAGCGTCAGGTTTGCACAGGGCTTTGTCAGTGGCCGGGTGCCTTCCCCAGAGCCACCGTTCTTCAGGAGCTGGAGGTGAGGAGCTTGGTACCAAACCCTTCTTATGAAAGCTATAAAAATGAAGTTAAGATGTGCTTCTGTTCCTCGCTTTCAGTAAACAAACAGAAAGCATTAACTCTGTGGACGTGAAGTGGATTTTGTACCGTCTTTTGCGTCCCTCGCCTTCTATCGGGAATAGGTCGAAATGCTCTCCAGCGTAGCGCTGAGCGCCTCGTTCAGCTCCTGCAGCAGAAGGGACGGGAGAAAGGCTGCTTCCTTGCTGGCTTCACGATGTCACATAACTCTAAAGAGAAAGGTAGCAAAGTGAGTATGGTCACACATGGGAGAAGTTAGACTAGAAGTGAGGCAGCGCCACTCTCAGCCTTCACAGTCAGATGTGCTGCCGCTGACTTGCCGCGTACTTGCTTTTCAGCGTGCTCCATGGGGAAAGCTGGCTGGCGTGTCAGCCGGGCAGGGAATGGGTTTGTGTGTAAAATGGGCGCTTTGCAGAAAGTGCGTTCACGTAGCGAGCAGCCACAGCCTGTGTGGGTGCTTTTCTTTTGACAGCTGAAATAAATATGTGCGTGTGTGTGCATTTTTGACACAACAGCTTTTGAGCTACGATACTGATTTGGGCTTAGTACTAGGATCAGCGGCTGGCTTTGAAGTAAACTCACAATATTGCTGTCTGATCTTATAAATTGATTTAAGTCGCATTGCCATGGTGCCTGTTTATTTGTCTCCCAGCACAATAACACCTAAGCATAATCTGTACATTAGTGTGTACTTCGGGTAACCTTGGAAGGGCTGTATTGTACAAACGAACGTGGCAAACTCCCGAAAACCAAAGTAGTTTATCTTAGCAGTCTTGCAGGAGAGCTAAGACAAAAAGTGTTTGCTGCTTCTCCATTCCAGCCCATGCTGCAAGCCCAAGGCATCCCTCTCCTTTCCTACACCATTTCCCACCTCTAATCTTTCAGAGCAGTATTTTCCTTGTTTTGTAGTTACAATTTTTCTGTCTTTGTGAGAAACAAAAATTAGTAGGAAGTACAACGGGTGGAGCTTGGGATTCCTCAATTCTGAATTTTATCCCCCCCCCCCCCCCCGATATAGAGAAAGCACTTAGGTCGTCTTCACACTGTTAATGCTTCCCAGAGGCTACTAACACTTGAGGCGTTGGTATGGTTCCATTGCAGGCTCTGAAAGTTCATTTCAGTCCCTGACTGATGAGGTTCCTGGAGGTGAGGCTGGTTTTTTTTGGTAATGGTATTAGTTCACCCTTGCAAAATATTACTTGCCTGAGGTGAGTAATAGCTTTTGATGGGTAAGTAAAGTATCATCAGTCATCATCATAGCAAAGGACAGGGAAATGATTTTTGTGTCTGAACGGGTAAGTGTTCAGAGCAGTTCCTGAGACCAGATTAGTTATGCCCTGCGAGAACTCATGAAATTTTTTTTTGTTTCTGTTTAAATTGCAGTTCAGTTCTCCACTAATGTCATAAAAGTGACTGGCAGATCTAATGCGTTGGGTGTTAGACACTGCTGCCAAATCTTACAAGAAACTGCGGATGCACGGAGCTCTGAATGCCAACTCGCTTTGAGTGCGTATATATTACACTGAATTAAATGGCCAGCTTTGCTAGGTTTCCCATTCAGTTTTGGGGAAGAAAGGTGATTTGTAAGTTGGTTATTCCCAGAACAGCACAGTATCAGATGGTTTTCTTGATGCCAGCTGCTTCTCGAATGGAATTTTGCCTCCTGGTACGTGGAGGCTTAGCCAGAAGGGCTGCAAACTTCAGTGTTGTTACTTGATTTACAGGCTTTGGGTTTATTGCACTGTTGTGTTTCTCATATTTACCCTCATATAAAGACACTGAAATCCTCATGTGATTGGAAATCAACCTGGCAGCATCTGAAATGGGATTTCTGTTGAAATATTTCTCTTCCCGTTAGGTCTGATGGTGTATAGAGAAATATAGTGAACCCCCATTTAGCCTTCATGCTTTTATTTGTTTGTATGAACTTGCGCCTTTTTTCTTTCTTTTTTTTTTTTTTTTTGTCTCCTAACTAAGGCAAGATGGATGTTAAAAGCCAAAGCTGGTTTTCTACAGTAATGATGAAGCAGTTTCCCAAGGCTGCACTGTGGTTCAGTGGCAGAAACGAGATCAAAACCTGAGCGTTTCTGACCTCCTCTGCCTATGGATTCCCTATCTAAAGATAAAGCACAGAGGTCTGGGTGGTAGCATATTATGAACTATTAACTCTGTCAGGATGGTAGTCATTTATCATTTCATAAATCTGAATCTGCGACTTGGGACTGAATGACTCATCTTAGTTTTGCTGTATCTTCTTTTGCGTTAATGTTTCTGAGTCTTAAAATGTTAAAGATGAAAACCAATCACAAATAGAGACAAATGGGGAACATTCGTGCTTGACTACGGCTCTTCAAAATGTTTCAAGTTAGTTTCTGCTCTCTTTAATTGCATAGTTTGCTTCCCTTTATTGGGCTATCTTGGTTTCATTGTAGGTTTTACTGATAGGGAGCATTATAAGAAAAGTAATTTCTTTATTATATTTTTCTAGGAGTTTTACTGGATTTATAAAATATAGAGATTAAAAAGGCCCATTATTGTATCAGGTCGTCTCTGGTTAGCACAAGATTATTTTCTACATTGTGATTTTTGATAGTTTTCCTGGCCCAGTTTTAAATAAATTCTACAACTTAATTACTTCTGTCTATGTATCTTCCAAACCCCTCGTCCCAGAGGGAGCTCTTTAAATAGTCTTGGTGTTCGAGCTTCTTTATTTTTAAAGCCTGAATGCAAAGAATAACATCTAAAAACTGATGGTGTTGCTCTTGCTGAAACTGGCATCAAAACATTGGCTGCAAACAAGTGTTTATAGACGTATAAGGCTACATCAAATATTAATGTATGGCGACCCTTTGGCTACAGTCGTGCAATACCACCCTACATAAGGCTTCTTCAGTCCGATTCATAAATCTCCGTACGGCCGCGGCACACGGTGCTGATGCGGATGTGTTCTGTGTACGTAGCCAAGGACACGGGCTGCGCATCTTCCGCACCTGCAGTTCTGTTAAAACCGGTAGAAGCTGCACTGGCTTCTGCAGCTTGACTGCTGCTCCGCTTTGCTCCCGTTTTCACCTTCCTGACTCATTCTGACTAGCCTATATGCTGCTGATCTTCACAATTATGCAGGGTTGTAAGTAGCTAGAATTTTATATTGTGGGGGGAAAAAAAAAAGAAGGAGGAACTCCCCCTACAGGGATTAGATTGTGATACCCAAAGGTATTTGGTATTGCAGTTTACAAACATCTGTCCTGCTTTTGACCCAATTAAGATAATCATAAAGGTGCTTGAATTAGAATTTAATGCTCAAATGTCATAAATTATTCTACATCAGATCTGTGGTTTTGCCTTTGGCTGAATTAAACGTAGACTCTCAACCTGTAGGTAGAAGGTCTAGCATGTGGAAGGCTTCAGATCAGGAGTGGAGTTTGCGTGCCCTAATTTAACCGCTCGGCAGTTAAAAGCCTGCCCCGGCCATGTATCTTAAGGCACCTTCCCGTGCTCAGGGAGAGAAACCATCTGCCAAAGACGTGGTCCTTGGATCACGACTGCTCCTCCTCTGAGTTAAGAGCTCAGAGCGATCTTGTTGAACTGAAGCATTCAAATGTCAGAGCGAAGACCCCCACCATGGGCAGTTTTGACCCGTTCCCACAGGAATGCGGTTAGAGCTGTCAATTGGGCTGTGCTTTTTTGAACTTAACATCAGTGGTTTTATTCACACTGGAAAAATTAGTAGAGCTGCCAGTTCAAGGGAAGGTTGTGAATTTTTTTTTTCTTTTTTTTTTTTAAAGCAAGCAGTTATGTTCATAGATTGAAAATATTCAAGTTACGTTTAAAGGGCAGGAACGTACAGTTAATTTATGATCAGTGTTTTGTTAATGTCTACCACAAAAATAGTTGGGTAGTTGGATATGGGGGGCCCATATAGCAGTATGGCTTTTAGTCGAGTCTTCTAATGGAACCTGTTAGTTTATTTGCTGGGATGCGAAAGCAATATGTGGAACTTAAGCATTTTAAGAGCTTTATAGGATTTCTAGCATAGAGCCTTGGCATTATAGCAGTATAGAGGGACATGGCAACAGCCGTTAGATGCTGCTGCTCCCCCCCGAGTTGTACAGACTTGTCACTTGTATATAGTATATGAGTTTGTGCATACACCTGTGTATTTGTGCTTCTGTCATTTTAAATCCTGGTACTACTAATATCCGGACCAAAGCTCCTACTGAATCCAGAGACCCCAGGATTTTGCCAGTGAACTGTAATTGGCAAAAACATCATACAAATCAAGTAGCTGTTAAAACTTACTGGTTTATCTTTTTGTCCTCAAACTGCACATACACTTAACGCTCTTAACTTTCTATTCGTATTTACTTAAGTGTCATGGGCAAAATGCAAGTTTGACATTTTTTTCCCATCTTTTGAAACTAGCATTGCTCTGAAAACCCTTTGTGAAATGTAAGCAACAGGCCTGTTTATTCTGTGCCTCTTGTTTTGTTTTGTTTTCACACCCTGATTTTCTTTCTTAAAATTAAATAAAGAGCCCAAAGACTAAGCAGAAAGATGGAACAGAATATCTCGGAGAGAATCATCAACATCCCGACAGCAGACCGCGATATATTGAATGCCTTAGACTGGAAAGACGGCATTGGTACCTTGCCTGGTAGCAACATACAAGTAAGAAACCAAGGAACACAATACTTGAGTGGCCACCATGCATTTGGCAGTGCAAAATATTTGCAATATATTCTGCAGTTTGCAAATAAAAGTTTGCAGAGAAAACATTTTGTTTTAAACAATGGGATTGGCATTACCAAGGAAGTGGTGAAATTTTAGTAATGTTTCTGAAAGCCTGGTGATATTCCCTCTCCCCTTCTAATTTCTTGCTCAATTGATTTCTAAAGGCAGGAAGTATTTTAAATAATTGTTTTCTGCTGATAGAAGTTATGGGCCTGATCTTCCTAATTCTCAGTCATGTCCATACAACGTACTCAGGCAAGAAATCCCGTTAGTTTCAGCCCAGCGTGAGAAGACAGACAAATTTTCTCAATTTGTGGGGTTGATTCTTTAGGTTCTTTTCACATCAGTGGTTCTTTTTTGCAGCTCTTGACAGCTGTCTGTATTTTACATATTCATGATAGTGACGAATACAGCTCTCGTGTAAAGCAGAACCAAGATCTGATGGTCACAAACAGGGTGTTGTATGTTAGAGGGGGCAGGAGGGTTAGTGTCTGTTGACTGTTTCCCAAATTACCTTCAACTGTTATTTCAGTTCGATTGCACCTCTGATGGCTGAAAATGAACGCATAATATTGCCCTCAAGGCTGCAAGTTCTGAATCTCGGTGGTGGTGGGGAATCAATTTTGAGTGAATAACTTGGAGCTGAAGGGACTTGAGAGCTTTGAAAAATCAGATTGTTAGTATCACATCAGGCATTCAGAATCAGGACCCCCACCTTCTGGAAGTGTTGACGGTCTTCCCCTTCCTCCCCTCCTCGTTCTGCCTTTGTGCAGAAAAGTCTTCTACATGGGCTGTCAGACCTCACTTAGGCTACAAAGAAAATGCTTCTGCCAGCAAACGTGGGGAGAACATGGATGAACTTGCATGCTTGGAGTATTTTGAGATCAGTGGTTTACATTCCCATAAAACTGACATGGAATGGGGTCCACTGACTTCCTAGGAGGTGCTTTGGATGATTATTTTGCAGTGGCCTAACTCTTGCCCTGTATTTAATCAAAGTCATTATAGTTCTCCTTCTTAAAAGAACTTAACAGTGTGTTTCCACAGGTTTTCTCTTAAACAGCAGTAACGTTTCTTTGCAGAAACAGCTTCACTTTCATTGATTCCTCGTAATAGTAGAGAATCAACAAAGCACCATGTTATTTATTAGACTGAAAGATACCAAATAATATTGTATTGTTTTATATTAGATGATCAAGTATAAGAGCACTGAGTACCATGGTTAGTGAGTGGGGTAGAAATGTTTAGCTGGAACATGATAACTAGCTGCACAGGAAGCCACTTCATTCTTAAGATGCCAGACACTTTTTTTTTCCCCCTGCAGAAATGCCGAACACTTACTTCTTTTGCTTTTGCTGTTTAATCTTTTTTCCCCCTGTCTTCCTGCTACATTCCAGTTCTTGCATGCACAATGAAATATATTTTTCCTTGATTCCCTTAAAAAAGTTCTTAGGAAGGACAGATTGTTTCTGGAAGGTTTGTGCAGATTTCATGTTGGCAAACATGCTATATTACACCCTTTGTGTAAAGGAAGATGCAGTCCTGATAGTAGCACAGTTACGCATTTCCAGAACTTAGGAATGAGGGATATTGCCTTGAAGAGTCTCGGCATGGAACTGGAGGTTGCCTCCATGGATCAGCCAGTCCTCAGCATCAGATCAGAGACTGTTAATAAAGATGCTCATTGTTTTTCTAACATAACCTTATGTTTTCTGGGGCCTGGGCTGGGCTTCACCAGTTCATGTGGCTGCAGGTACGCCATCGGATTATTGAAGGAGGAAATAACAGCCTGCTGTCTTCACTGGTTTGGGCTGAATCAGAACTGTTAATTTGTATGCAGGAGTGTCTCTACCCCAGAGACTAATCTGCTAATAAAAAAATGACATTGGCACCCTTCCCCACCTCCAGCTGCGAGCTCTGCTTCGTGCGAGCTCTGCTGCTTAATGGCACGTAGATCTCTGGAGGTGCTCCTTCTGCTGACCTTCTGCTCATGATGCTGAGCTGTCCTTATCAGCCATGGCGAGGAACCCCTGGGATCTGCACCATTGTGCTGCTGCTCTTCTGGCGTTTGGGGAAAGTGATAGGTTTCTTCTCTAAACCGGACAGTCTGCTGCAGCAAACTTAGTCCACTTAGAATTATCATTTCTTTGAAATGGGTTGTTTCTCTTCCTGATGAAATAAAAATGATGCTCTGTCTCTTCAGGGCTGCAGAGGAAGAAGTGAGCTTCTTAGAAGCAAGTCCAGCATCTTTGAAGCTTTAAGAAATACAGGTTTCAGATCAAAAAGAGGCAGGAGGGGAAAGAACATTTGGTAGAAGGTTTGATAGGGTACTGGAGGCAGGATCCTGAGCCTTGGAAGCGTGCGGGAGCAGAGGAAGAACAGTGCTTCTCAGTGCAATGAGGAGCCCTGCTTCAGAGGTGAAGCAAATGCTTTTAAACTGGGTTTAGCAGGTTTGAGTGAAGAGTGGATGGCTGAGAAAAGATCTCCAACTAATAAAGTGCTATGAATAAAAGCTTTGGAGCAGAGCTTGCAAATGCAGCCCACCTTTGACTTGTCTCTTTCATTCTGGAGTTTAGTAGCTCTGTATTGCAGACAGTAAAGAAGATCAAGGAGCGAGTAATCTTTAGAGTTCATCAGAAAGGTGATTTTTTAAAATTTTTATTTGTGTTCAGTTGCCTTTGCAGATCGGGACCAATAAAAGGTGCGCATTGACACTGGCACATTTTAATAATTTTATCTGGACCAATGAAGTGTTCCTTCATAGCCTAAGAAATTTTTTAAGCTTAAAGGATGAGAGTCTCTGAAGTCTGCCACATATTCCTTTTCCATAGCTACCTCATGGTGTGAGCGCTTCGCTGTGTGTCTAGAGGGGTTTTCTTCTTCTGCATCTGAATTTACTCTTGGCCTGTAGTAGGACAGGCAGTGTGTGTGCAGGGTTGGTAGGCAGGTGCTGTGTTGGGACAGAGGATGGGTGTGCTAGCAGAACCTCCGTGGGAGGGTCACCTAGCCCAGCAGTGATGGAGGGTTTCTTAAGGGTCAAAACTTGGGGGAGCTGGGACTGGGAGCTTGGACTCTGTGACTCCTAGCTGTACTGGTGCGTGTCACCTACCCACCTGCGCTGCCTGTGGCTTCTGTTGGGTGTATTTCTAGGTTGTTCGGAAACAGTTGGTTTGGACTTGAGACTCTCCCCTCTGTCTTTGGGTCAGGGCTTTCACTAATAACTGGTACTGTGCTTATCAATTGAAGAAAGGCTAGTTATTTCTCAGTGTCTGCTGTTCTTCAACAGTATTGCCTCTGCCTATCCCTGCATTCCTCTGCTCCTCTGGGAAGTTTATTTCCCACCAGACTGTCAAGTGTCATTGAAGAAGGGTTGAGAACCGCTTGGCCTCTTGCAGCTCCAGATGCTCGCTGCATTTATGCAGTCCCAGCTGTTGCTGTGCTCTGAGGTCTTTAAAGCCTAGCCAGCACCAGCTGGGGGACACATTGGACAAGTTCTCCACTGCAGCGTGACCTTTCTGTCAACAGCTGGGTGATTCCTGCTTGCACTGAGATTTTAGGGAAGTTGCTGTATGTCACAACTGCAATAAATGTAATTGTGCTTTGTTGGATGAACTTGAACTGTCAGAGCAGAGTTTTGGGTTAAACTGCTTTTCTGAGGATATTTATTCTGGTGTGTTTGTCAGAGGTCTGCGTTTTATAAGGGGAGCACATCCAAAGCGGGTAGGATTAACATTGCTTTCCTGCGTTGACAGCAAAATGTATCGTTGGGGTTTTTTGGGGCCCGTTGGTGGCATTTGGAGGAAGAGTTGTGTTGGGTGTTTCTCACTTTTATTGTTACTTATTTTTAATGCTTTTTAATGTACATACAGTCATTTCTTTTTGTCCCATACCTAGTTGCTCCTCAGGGAATCCTATTCCTTCCTGTCCCCCTTCCTAGCCCTTTTACTACTACTACTTATTCACTTGCTGTCTTCTGTTACCTGCAGTTCCGTTTAAATGAGTTTGGACTGCTGGAAATCATTACTGAAGTAGAAGCAGAAGCCATAAAAACTCTTTCAGCCTCAGCAGTAAATGCCAGCACAACCAGCTTTGCTCCTGCTGCTATCAACGCTTCCACTGCCTCTAGCACTGATTTGGAAGGTGAGCTTTTTGCTGTGGAAAAGAATATACAGTTTCTGGAAAAGCTTCTAGAAACAGGTCTAGCTGAAATGCATGTTTCAATAGCGTGGTGCTCCCTGGCGCAGTGTATGGAGTGAGTCACTGTCTTATTTTGAATATTTGAGGAGTGTTTAGAGTAAATGTAATTACTGCGTAGTCGTAACAGTACCTGGCGCACGCATTGTGCTCGCCTTTGTGGAAGGTAAGGGGTAAGGGTGGTTATATAAACGATCTGGGCTAGGTTTGTCAATGTAGTCAAACATCCCTCTCACGCTGAGTTTTAACTTACATCCTGGGATCTCTTTAACTGGTGATTCTGGAAAGTTGGAGCCCCTTCTTTCCAGGGTAGTGGATCAGCAGCGACATCAATGTTTCTCCTTAGCACAGGTGACACACTTGTCATGACAGCAATTAAGTCTGCATCTGTAATAAACTAAACTGCCTGTTCTGGGGCTTTGAGACCAGAATGGCCTGGTCATATTACCTTATTAAATACTCTCAGCTTCCAAAACAGAGTGGTCACACCCACTGGGCAGCATCTCAGCTCCATGCTAACTCCTGAACCTGCTTGGGAGTTGCTTGGGATGGTGCTAGGTGCCATAGGCCAGAAGTGCCCTGGGGCTGTGCTAAAGATGCATGAGGTTGAGTTGCAGGAGCTGGCACTGTTGGATTTACTGGTATAGCTGTGCCTTAGCTGACCGCTCTCGGGGACGGCGGGAGCTTCCAGTGTGATTCCTTTCTGTGGTTGTGTGCATTACGCAGTGTGGAACATGAATGGATGGCACAGTGCTGTGTTAACCTGGGATTCCTGGCTCAGGATGAATCCCCAGTAGTGTTAGTTATCTTTACAAGAACATCCTCGAGAGTCTCCTCTTACCTGGCTCATGCCAACAGTTACACTGTCAGCCATAAGAGTTTTGAGGTTTCCAAGGCTACTGTAATTGAAATTAGGGAAAAACTGGGTTTTAACAGGATGATACAAGCATGTTACTGGATATCAACGTGATGGACAAGAAATATCTCAGTTCTTTGCAGACCTGTTCTTACTCTGTTTATCCAGAAACCAGTAGCTCAAACAAGAATATTTGTATGGTAACCTCTGAGCTCTTTCATTCCAGACCACTCGGCTGGTTAGGCTGGCCAGCCTCACTTACTTTGGTAAATCACTAGTTTCCTGTGATTAAATCACTTGCTCTTTCAGTAGAGCTCCCTCGCAGATGTGCCTGAGTGTCTTCCAGAGAGTACTAATGGAGACCAGTGCTAGGGAGTGAGTGATGATTAAGAGCTCTCATCCCAAGAGTACCATTAGCCATCCAGCGTAAGGTCATATTTTAAAGATGCTCTTCGTTAAACGTGACAGCATGTGGTTGTGGCATAGGGAGCCCTTGATAGGTTTGGCTGACGCCTTGTACCGAAACAGATCTTCTTTTACGGTGGTGGCAGGAGACTTGAGAATTAGCTTGGGACACAGAGGCACCACAGGCCAGCAGCTGGAGCCTGTTCAGTGACTCATTGTCTTCGACATCACCAGTGCATCCTGGTGCACTAATTGAAGGGACGTTAACTCTGTGTAAGGTCTGCGTTAGCCATGCCGGATCCCTAGTCGAGGCAGGGCTACGTCACTGAAATCATACATCCCCATGGAGGGAATTTCTTCTTTGGGAAGAGGAGGATCTCTCCTCTTGTTGCCTGCCTGGAGAGGCGTCTACCAGTTGGCTTTCCCCAGGATTTTGATGGAACTATTTCTGTTTTCGTGTGCGAAGACTTTGTACCTGTCTTCCCTGCTGGCTTTTCTCATCTCGGATTTCTTTGTAAGCTCTGCAGATTCACTTACGCTCCTGCTGATTGCGGGTTGATCTCCTCGTCTGCGAGAGCTGAGGAGATGTCAGTCCGTCAGGCAAAGAACCAACTCTTAAGTGGACACCTCAGCACTAAGAATTTTTCTCAGCCTTTTAGTCCAAGTGTATTCCATAGATCAGTGTGACTTCTAATTGAGCAGAGCTCTTCAAGCACTCTTGGTTCTCGCAAGTTTACCCTGTTTTGTCTTTTCCCTGCCTGGAATCATTGGTCCCTGACGGCAGAGGGCTTTAAGTTGTGATGCAAGCAGGCATGCATGCACTCTGTGCATAGGCAGTCTATCTGCCCAATTCCAGCCAGCACCGTCTGACATCCATACTGGGCTATAGGGAGCAATCAAATATAAATGAAAAATGTCAGTCGTCTTAGCAGAATGAGTACAAGTACTGGTAAGGAGACTATGAAAATGGCTTTAAACAAAAAGCAAAGTGACTCATATCTCAGCGTTCTGGGTTGTGCAATGTGGTGTGTTTTTTCTTTTTTTCTTTTAAAGTGTTTAATGGTGCATTAAAAAATGGATTGATCAAACCAGTGCACACAAACGGTGCCACTAAATGCAGAACAGGAATGACATATATGTAGGAGCCCCATGCACAATTTGCACGTCACGTTACTTGAGCGAAGTATGCATCAGGTAGTGCAGATGCCTGGTAGTGGCTATCACGGTAGTTGTGTTTTGTTAAAATATTAAACATAAATTAATTTGCATTAGGAAGAACTTAAATCATAGGAGAAAGTAAACATAAATGATATATTGGAGTTATTCCTTACATTTTCATGCTTTCATTCAGATGAAAGATTGATATATATCCCTTGCTAGATACAGAAATAATTATTTCTATTCTCCCATCAATAATGTGCTATTTTTAGAGGCTTTCTAGGAAGGATTTTCATATATACAAAGTGTATATAAAGGCTGAATTTTTTAAACTTAACCAACTGCATTAAAAGTATCCAAACAAGATGGACTTGTTTGACATTTCTCTTTCAAGTTAGAGGGTTACTAGGAATAAAGAAATATAAAAAGATTTGTAACTGTGTCCTGGTTATAGCCTTGAGTTTATATTCTCCTTTATCACTTTTACAGGGGGCAGGGTTCCTCTAAAATTAAAATATTACAGATAAAAGGGGTTTTTCTTTAATGAGGTGGTACCCTCTTTCTATGTGCCAGCGCACAGATAATAATTACTTCCCTCACAATGGGATACTGAGGGTCACTTAATGAAAATTTGTAAAGGACTTTGACAGAATTAATTGCATGAAAGGTGTTTTAACATTTTAATTTAATAGTTGTCTTTTTCTTTGCTTCTGCAGTGCCCAGAGAAGACCTGCCCTGCTCCCATTTCCAAACCTGTGAGCAAATGGATTGCTTTGAGAATGGAAAGTTTTGTACTCAAACAGGCTCCCAACAGCACAGGGACAGGTAAAGAAACCCCATATTCTTCCTGTTCTGTGTTTAAAAATGTTTAAAGAGAACATTGTGTTAGAGAAAAGTGTTGCTGTGAGTAGAATGAAACCCTCAGAGCAAGTGTTGCCGCGTCATGACTGAAGCAGAGCCACCTGCGCAGCTCTGCGATGACCTTCCTGTCACCCTTGAGGCTCCTGTGCCTGACAGAGGAAAGCTCCGCTCTAGAGCTCGGTCCTCATTTCTCTTCCCAGCCTGTGGAAATGCTGGTTGTGTGCTTGATGCCTCAGTTCCTCATCCTACAGATAAGGATGATGTCTTAACTTCCTATAGAGTTGTAAAAAGGCAAAATTAAAAACCCTCTCGAGCTGCTGTGGTGGTGAGAGCAGTGCCGGTACTTTGGAGTGCTTTTAAAAGATATATATCTGGCAAATCCTGCAAACATGATTCACTTCTCAGGTTCTCAGCCCAGGCATCCTCATTCTTCCAAAGAGGTACAGAGACACTGGGAGTGCTGCAGGAGTAGTGTTGCACTTTTAATTTGATTTTGTTTTCAATTTTGGATGTTTAGTGATACCAGAGACATTCCAGATGATTGCAGAAACAGGGGAAGTAGTAGAAATCTTAATACCAGCAGTGGCTGTCAGGTGAATGAGGCTGACAGACCTGTCAAACGTCTCAGAAGGAAGAGAAGGCTGCTTCTGGAGTCTGAGGATGACGAGGAAAATGCAGATGAGGATGAGGTAAATGAGGCTGCATGTATTTTCTTTAAAGAGAACTGTGAAGACCAGGGACCATTCTGTGTCTCAGATTTCACTGTGCAATGCAAACTGAGCTGAGGGAGGTTGTTCTGTACCCATGAGAATGGTCTGGGTCTAATCCTGATCTACGTCAGTAGTGAGAAATACCTGTTCTGAAGTCTGAGGAGTCGTAAGGGTGAATAGCTCATGTGAAGTCGAAGTCAAAGTCAAGATTTCAGACTGCATCTTCATAGGTGTAGTTACAGCCGTGTACACCAAGTGTATTTCACAGTAATAAAAACACATGCCTCCAAAAATACTTCATCTAACTACAGTCAAGTACTATTATGTGATATTGAAGTTTAGTGTCAAACCGCAGAGTTCGATTGCTTTTTATTAGGTACTTGCATGTACGCTCACTACACTACTAGAAACTTGTATTAATGGCGGATGAATAGAAGTACCTCAGTCCTGACCTGATCTTTTCTTAACTGTTATTAAGCTTCTTACTCCCTTTAGGGGACCTTCCTTGTGCAAGCCTGCACTCTGCTACCGTGTGCGTAGCATCTCAGGCCTGCGCCATTTTATTTATATTCATGTATTGCACGTGCTTTTGTAATGCAGAGACACTGGGGTAGGTGTTCATTGGTAATGCAAGCTGAAACTTCTGATGTCATGAAGGGTTTAATTCATCTTGTTACTCAGCTTTTCTCTGTGATGTGTGTAAGATGTTTTTAAGTACATATGTTTTCAGAAGCACTTGCATTCTGTCTCTTCCCCCTTCTCCTTCTCATTTGAAACTGCCCCCCTGTCTCTTCTGGGGCATGTTTGGCAGGCAGCTTTGCATTTCAGATTTTGCCCTTTTTGGTTTGCTTTGAGAAATGACAACCCTGGATGAATTAACATGAGTTTGAAAACCGCATAGAAGAAATGTGAGTGGCAATCTGGCTCGGAGTGTGACACAGGGAGACCACATTTTCTGGGGTGTTCATCTATGACAGTAGTTACTTGAAGCTTCTACTTCCTTCAGGGCTTCATAAAAATTTTTTTTTCTGTATCCATTCCCTGGTATCGATGGACATAAGAACCTCTGAAAGGAAAAGGAAAGTGGAGCATTACAGTAAGGTTGCTTACGTGAGCAGTAAATCCTGCACTGCAGAAAGCAAATCCTGTGTATTGTAATGGAGATTTTGGGCCCGTGTTGCTCTTCAGTAGCCATATTTAAATGAACTTTAGTAGCATATATTAAATAATTTGTAAAGCACTTTGGGATACTGCAGGATCAAAGTTATATATGTAACATACCCTACTAATGTTCTTGCAGGGTTATTCAAAAGAAAATAATGCTAGCTAATAGTCCTGTTAGTTACATGTTACATCCTTATTGTACCTGCATTGTGAGATGATCAAAGAGGGAGGAAAAAACAATATTGCTAAACTTTTTTTTAACATATCTGTGTCTAGGAGAAGAATAAATCAAATAATATGAAAAGCCGCAGAAACACTAAACCAATAAAACAAGGTGAGCTAAGCTCATAGTCTCTTTTCTTTAATGTTTATAGATTTTTTTACTAGCTATTATAAAATGAATAATAGTAAACAGAAGAGGAAAGGACAGTAGAGCTCATTTCACATTCAGAATAGCTTATTAGGTACATAACCCTCTTACCACAGTCAGTCTTCTGAAATGTATTAGCAAGAATATACTAGATTTGCCTGCGTGATGGGCACAGTGTAGAGGATCTAGAAGGAGACAGCCTGATCCAAAGCTCACTGAAGCCAGTAAGAATATTTTTCCATTGACTTTGGAGAGCTTCATAGCCATAGACTACAAATGCTGAGTAGAAAATAAGTTGTAAACAACATGTGAATGATTACAGACTTTGTATTGAATTTATTATATATCTTAAAGGAGTTAGCATATGTAAACTGGGAGGAGATTTTTAATATGCATTTAAAATGTAATTTTCTGTGTGTATGATCGTGGTCCTACTAGAATGAATCCAAGCACCTGCCCAAGTTGTTTTCATCGTCTGTGTACTGGTAGCTGCCTCTCTAGTAGATGCATGGTGGTATTAGAAGGTTATAAATATATGTGTATATATATTAAAAAAATCTTGTGAACTGAACAAAAATTCACTTGGTTTTTCATTTGTTTTGTTTTAGGTTTATTTCAGCTGCAATTATATGCCTCTCTGTGCTGTCTTTTAGTTTGTATCTAACCCCTTGTTCCTCTGTGAAATATCAGGAGAAGGAATTATTTTGCACAATTTTAAGTTATTATATCTTGTCCAGACTTTACAGTGGCAACTTTCCATGGGCAGCTTGCCAGCAATCCGGGTGCCACAATTCAGTTGACCTGTGATATAATAAATTTTTTTTTAATGAGAAATGAGCACAGTTTTCCTACTGCTGGAATTCATACCTTTCCTCAAAAGTTGGGTAACACTGCCTCCTTTGGGGTACAACAGCAAAACAGCGTTGGCGTGTACGTGGGAGGAGAAAGAGAAGAGAGGGCAGAGCGGGAGGCATCTGAGAGAAACATTCATTTTTCTCTTTGTTTTTGATTGCTTAGTTTTTCCTGGAAAGAAGAAGGTATGGAACTGGGTTTCCTACTTAGAAGAGGAACGGATGCCAGCTGCTCCCCTAAAACTGTTCAGAGAGGTTGGCGGCTTTTTCAGCTCTCTTGCTATGTTTTTCTCGGGCAGCATCACAGAATTACTAACTCAGTGGAGGTGGGATTGGAGACTACCCTCCAGCCAGCAGTTACATTTATGCGTTGTTTCCGTGCAAGCAGGCAGTAAAACCCCCACATATTTGTTTCCAGCCCTGAAGCACTGTGGAAACAAGCATCTGCCCTGTCTCATCCCAAACCAGGGTGTAAAAAATGCTCGTTGAATCTCACTCAGAAATAAACAATGACTGTTTCGATCTGCTTTGGGTAGCTCTGGATAAATGGGCTGTTAGGCAATCTCCAAGTAATGTTGGAGAGGGACAGCTTAATGTCTTTCATATGCCCTGTGCTTCGTTTGTGGTTGTACAACACCCCTTCCATCCTTCCTCTGTAGAAAACTGCAAGTCAGTTAGCTCTGTGAATGTTGTCGATTGTCTCAGTGAGAAGTGACTGTTACGAGGGAGGGTGGAAGTTCATAGTTGTGTTCGTTCATAGTCTGATGCATTGAAGGTGGAAGAGGGTAAGTTTAGCCTTGATGAAGCTGCTTCTGCATTCCAGTGCACCAGCCCACGTTAAAAGTTCAGCTCCCAGTGAGCTCTTCAAAGCCAAGGGCTGTTGGCACCTTACAGAGTGAGATAAGAAGGAAAGTCAGGTAGCTGCAGTGGATGCAATAAGCCATTTGCAATTCCAGTTCAGATTTCTTCTAAGCCTTTACTATACTTTAAATGTTTAATTTGGATTAAGACTGCAAATAAATGAAAAAACCCAAATGTTTCTTGGAATGAGTGTGTAAATGGGCTCCAGATCAAACATGCCTTGTCCCTTTTACCATTTGAAGATGAGAAGTTACCTTTTGGGAAAGCCTGGACTGCTGACCTCATGCTGACATAGGCAAAGTGAGTTTAGCTTTCCTGGCTCTTCGTTTCTGCCAGCCCTTCTACATTGGGCTATGAAGGGGATCCTTTTGTGTTTGAATAGAGCTCGTTTCTGCTTCTGCTGCAAGATTTGTTCGTAGCTAATTGCAACAGGCTTGTGGTTCAGTGTTTCTGAGAGATTAATTAGAATAACAAGTAAATCTGAAATATGGGCTGTTGGCACCTTACAGAGTGAGATAAGAAGGAAAGTCAGGTAGCTGCAGTGGATGCAATAAGCCATTTGCAATTCCAGTTCAGATTTCTTCTAAGCCTTTACTATACTTTAAATGTTTAATTTGGATTAAGACTGCAAATAAATGAAAAAACCCAAATGGTCATGCCATTATTGATCTCTGTACCTGCGCCTGTCTATTAAAGCAGCAATCATTTAGTGATAGAATTTTCTTCTCTGAGTTGAAAATTTGAAGCTTTAAGTATATCTAATGACTGCTCTGCAATGGACTTTGTCTTTAGGAATTAAAAACAAATGTTTCCTTCTTCCCCCCCTCACAGTATCAGTCATTCCCACAAGGCCGGAATGGATTTAAAGTTGGAATGAAATTGGAAGGGCTGGATCCTGAACACCCCTCTCGATTTTGTGTTCTCACAGTGGCTGAGGTAGTTGCTTTTGCTGTGTTTGATTCCAAAAGTCCCATGTACATTTATGTCTTTTTTAATAAAAAGTAGAAACATAATAATAGTACTTTAATTAATTAACAGTTAGTAGGAATTCAGGGTGACACTGAAGGAATAGTGTTATGTGATTAAGGATCTGTGCCTGAAATCCTACTGTCAGATTTTTGCAATTGTAACTCAGAATAGTAAACGAATTAATTGCATGCAGTGAACAAATATGAAAAAGAACAATGCAATTAGGCCCTAAGACTTAGTGAATATAGGCAAGTCAAAATGCTTTTATGCTTCTTCAGTTAGGTGAAATCTGTGTTGATCTGGTATAGACATAAAAGTTTTCGGACTGCATTTGTACTCCAGATATTGCTGCACAGTAATATGTGCGTGAGTATGGAATAGGAGGCCAGTGAAGTTACGCTGACCAATTTTATTTTCAACTGTTTGAAGTGAGGAAAGACGAGCATGGAAACTGGGACATGTAAATGAGGAAAAATAACTAGACTTTTGAGAAATAAATGAGATCTTAAATTTACTTTTCTCTGTAAATCCAAATATGGAAGGAGTGTTTGATTAGTGTTTAACTTCTTTATGACCCTTTATGGTAATCAGAGCTCCCCTCATTATAGGTACAAGGGTACAGAATGCGATTACACTTTGATGGTTATCCAGAGTGCTATGACTTCTGGGTTAATGCTGATTCCTCAGACATCCATCCTGTTGGCTGGTGTGAAAAAACAAGTCATAAGCTGCTCCCTCCTAAAGGTATGAAAAAAAATAGAATGATGTAAAAGAAACTGTAAATTCTACTAAGGACTAGTTGTTCTGGCTCTGCATGTTTCACTTTTAGTATGATTTCATTGTGGAACTCCATCTGAGTGGCTTGAAGGGAAGAAGTGTAACTAAGATAGTGAATCACAAAAGAACAAAATAGCTTCCTTTTGATATTCCCGAAGATTGACGTTGTTAGTCAAATTAGAAACTCTTTACTGGATGAGCAAGGAGTAAAGCAAGGAGTCTCTTTGGGGTTCAGAACTTGCTTCTTTCCTGCATTCAATTTCCTAGAAACATTTAAAGGTCGAGGTTAATGATTGGACATTATAGTGAAAAAGAGAGATACGTTTTAGCTGAAATGCATAACCCCTGAAGATTGTAAAAGGGCAGTTATCATGCAAAGTTCATATTCTTCCCAGGTAATTTCCATTTCTGAAAAACCAATCTGAATGTAACGGGGCTGTGTAAAACAATCTTTTTATCTCTCTTTCTAGGTTTCAAGGAGGGAGAATTTAATTGGACTTCCTATTTGAAGAATTGCAAAGCTCAAGCAGCTCCAAAAAGCCTTTTTAAGACCCTCAGCACTGTAAGTGGTGATATTGAATACAAGATGTTTCAAACAGGTCTGATGCCAAGTGAGTTTTGACCAGACTATTTCTATGTTTTTAATACGCTCATGTCAGAGGTACAACCATGGTACAATCACATGCAAGCTACTTCCTGCTGTGATCTATTTTTAAAATGGGGAACTAGTACAATTTTTCTTCCTTCCCACAGTCACTGACTTTCCAGAGAGAGAATTTGTATTTCCCTTCCTCCTTAATACTGGAGGAAAAGATTTACTCTACCATTTATTAAATATATTACAACAGTCTGTTTTGCTGTGTCCCTACAGTCAAGATATTTGTGTCACTTTCCTCTAATTTAATCATTTCCAAAATAATTTCTGGTTTCCAGCAGCATACTCATGTGCGCCATGGGATTTATTATGAGGCTATGGATCTTGAGCATTTTTCATCCTTCACCCGCTGTTGCTTTCTTTTTGGTTGTTAGCCTCAGTTCGTGTATAACACTCACTCCCATTTGTGTCACTCAGATGACACAAAGTCCACGGTCTGGCAGATTTGATGCTGCAGAGGGACAGAGCACTGACTTCAGTAGGATCAGGGCCTAACTGTGCAGCTCTGCTCTGCTTCTGACTGAGTCACCTATTTTCCTTGAAGACTCTCTCACTTTTCCAGTAATAAGACAGGACCTGCAATGCTCACGCTTATGCTCAGCCAATACTCATCACTGCAAGGCGTGTGCATCTTAGCCTTTGAATCTGTAGTGGTGGTGTGTACTTGGAGATTCTGTTAGCCGAGCTACATCAGCTCTTTTTTAAAAATAGTAACAATCATTGCCAGAACACATGGAAATCTTGTTTGTAGACCTCCTTCTAGTAACTATAGTGTGTTTTGGTCTGTGGGTTTTGTGTTTTGGTCTGTGGGTTTTGGGGTTACAGCCTGCAACAAATGAGTTTATGAGGGTAATTTAAATGGCCTGACCTAGAATGTGGCTGATTTCCCTTTCCTGATGTCCTGTTTCTCAGCCTGTCACGCCCTCTGGTTTTCGTCTGGGAATGAAACTAGAGGCAGTGGACAAGAAGAATCCATCGCTGATGTGTGTCGCAACCATCACGGATATGGTGGATAACCGCCTGCTAATTCATTTTGATAACTGGGATGAGAGTTATGACTACTGGTAAAGAGATTCTATTTCTAATATATACCTGCAAGTAGGCTGTGGTTTATTTCGCTCTTCCACTAAGGATAATATCTAATATTTTAAATGTAGTCACTAAAGTTTGGGATCTTAAATCAGTTTTCAAGCATCTGAATAATTACTTCGGGTTTTTACAAAGTGCCAGTTGCCCAGTAGCTTCCCCTGCTGTTTGAGTGCTCATCAGTTGGCTCACTGTGGGGTTAGCTTGAACTACCCATGAAGCATTCAAGGTGAGAAGCGTTTGAGGTAATGCAGCTGGCTGACTTGGGTCAGGTCAGGGAATGTTCATGTTATCCATTCCTCTGGCGGAGGATAGGATGTTATCCTATCCTACTCATCCACTCTGGAAGAGTAAGCTCCACTAGTGACACCACCTGGAATTAGTAACATCCTCTCCTCCAGGACTAGTGGTGGGTGTTGGTATGTCTCCCTGCAAACTTAAATTTGGAAGCAGGCAGTACTGAAATCAGTAAAAATCTTTTCCATTTGCTTCAGCAGAGTTTGGCTAAGGCCCTTTAAAAATAAAAATGATTGCCAACATTTAGACTTTTAAGTCCTGACGTGCACCACAGTTGTTCTGCCTCTGAGAATCTTGATCCCCTGCCCTCATGCTGGGGCCAGGTGGAATATTAGTTGAGGAAACGTTTTCTCTTTTTGGTCCGTGTTTTCCAACCTACATGAATGGAGCAACTTTCTTTGAATTTGTCTGTGAAAGCAACACAAGGCACATGCTTATCAAAATAACACTGATTCGGTCAGTATTTTGTGTTCTCTCCCCTATCTCCTTTTGTTTGTTTTTTTCAGAATAGGCACCTGTTTGGTGGCAAGTTGGTCTTTGCTTTCTTTGCCATAAATACATCATGCAGAGCTTTGTAACACCGGTGTTTCCATTTGCAGGGCTTTAGATCTCATTCCTTTACCATTTTAGCTCGTGAAGTTTTGTTTTCATGCTGTGTTTTGTTTGGAATTTGAAAATTTTAATGGGAAACACAAGCAAACAAAGCTTCAAAGTAGAGCTTGGCTGAAAACACACAGGTTTTTTCCTAGATCTGAAAGGCTGCTTTGGTCCCTTTCTCGGAGCAGATGTGACAAAAGGGGCTGTCTCAAATTGGCCTGTCACCTCCTTCAGGGACTCAGAAGATCTAAACATGCAATAAAATTGGGAACCAGGCAAAGTACCACTAGGTTTCAGCTAGAATTAATGGATAACTTGCAGTTCTTGGCAAAGACCTTAGAAGTCATTTCCCTTTCTTCCACAGTAATGGTGTTTCAGTTAGGGATGAGGGTTTGGTTTTTGTTTCTTTTCTTCCTTTGCATTTTAGCTTGCATGATCTATGTCCAGGCTGACTCTGTGGTTGGAATGGTCCGGGGGGGGGGGGCTTTTTGTTGTCGTTTTTTTAAAGCATCAGACATTCTTCTTTGTATTCCCCTATCCTTTGGGGCAGCTTGAATGCCTTGACAACTTGGTGTTATAAATTCTAACGAGGTAATGCTTTTACACCATGATCACACCCACTGAAAGCATCTGCTAACCCAGCAAAGGCATATCAGACAGCATTTGAAATTCTGCTTTTCTTTTCGCTTTAAAATTGACTGGTGCCAACTTCCCCTCTTTGATTCAGGTGTGAAGCTAGCAGCCCATATATTCGTCCTGTTGGCTACTGCCAAGAAACTGGAACCCCACTGACAACACCACCTGGTATGTTGGAAGTGAGACTTATTTCCTGCCTCCGTCAAAAAACATGCAAGCTTTATCTTCCACATAATTACGTATTTGCAAGTTACAGGTTCCATTCAGTACTCTTTTCTCTACTGACTGAACAATATTATTGTTCATACTTTTTGCCACTGCATTTTCTTTTGTTTCATAGCTCTTTCAAAAAAGGGAACTGGGTTTGGTAATTTTTAGTTGAATTTTATTTCAGAAGGGAAAGAACTTTGAAGTATTTGCAGCATTTCCTTTAAGGTAAGCTGGAAGAAAGAAGAATCAATGTCATGATTTCATAGATGATAAGATGGAATTTCTGGAAATGAAGGAGTAACTGAAGCCACATCTCTTTCTACTGCACTGGAATTCAGTAAATGAAGAGAATGTTGGCAAATGAAAAAGGACAGAACCTACAGGAAAATCAGTGTTGTTTTCAGGCCTTGGAAGTGCTCATTCACCTTAAAAATAACAAAAATTAAAAAATTATGTCTGCTGTTTGCTAGATTGACAGCCCTGGAGCAAGAATTTCTGTAATTACTGCCTAGCAAGTTTAGTAGAGTGAGTGGCACTACAGGATCCCTCTGCATTGGAGGAATTAGCCTCTGTGCCTTTGCTGCAGATGCAAAAGGGGTTGTAAACGCTTACTCTTCAGCAACACCGCATCTGTTCCTGCTCCTGGAATGCGCAACAAGGCTGTGGTGTGCAGCTGCCCTACTTGTATCACGATTACCTGTCCCCCCAGCAGAATCTGCAGTCAATTCTGATTTCTCTGCTGAGAGATTTACGTGCAGCGATTTGCAGACTGTCCTATGCATTTAGTCATTGCACCCTCCTACCAAAATGAAACAATACTGAGGCTAAAAAATACTGAAATAGGAAGGGAGAAAAAGTAGATCAGTTTCTTAAATGTAGCTGCCAGGGAGAGACGTCCCGTTGTTGTTAGAATAGCACACCCATGTAGGTGTCTGAGATTATGGTAACAGCAATGGAGCCTTTATCTCCAGACTGCTAGTTTTACTCAGTTATGGGTGAGTAGGTAGGAGACGAGAAGTTTCTACAATCTTGCAGGCACTCACACATAGAATAGTTAATAAAATAGGAAATTAATTTAGTGATGCCATTGTACATCACAGAATCCTGTGACTAGCTCTTAATTGGCAGCTTTCTCTAGAGAATAAGCATTGATTAAGCTGTTCAGAAATGAACTCTTCAGGTTTTTCAGGTCAGGGTTAAAGCCTTGTGTAGAAGCTAGGGAAATTTGCAGTGCTGCTGTGTGTGCTGTAAGTGGTGTGTATAAATAAACAGACCGCTTTCCAGCGCCATCCATTGTTAAGTGCTAAATTAACATAATAGCCATGCGTTACATAGCTGCCTTTCTGTTCTTTGTAACAATAAATGTGGGTTTTTCTTAATTAAATGTTAATTCTGTTTTTTCAGGATACAAGGATTCCAAAGCCTTCTCATGGGAGAAATACTTGGAAGAAACTAATTCCCAGGCAGCTCCAGCAAGAGCATTCAAACTGGTTGGTGAATCTCTTTGATTGTCCTAGATCAGGAGGGTAGGGGAAACTGCTATTACCTACCCTTTCTTGCTAGATGCTTTATTTGATGGTGGTTCACCATGTCTGTGCCAAGAGGGTGCAACTGGGTTTTTTACTTTGAGTTTAAGATCATCTCTTGCTGCTGCTAAAACAAAACACACAGCAGACTACGAGATTTTTTTTTTTTAAAAAATGCCATGAAAAGCTGTCTTGGAAAGGATTTTTGACTAAGCATCTTCACTTGCTCCATTAGCAGATTTAAGGGAAGAGCCTTCAGTCTACACAGATAATTGTAGCTTTCAGAGGAATGTGTGAAGGGCAGTACCTTGCCCCAGAAAGGGCATGGAGAAGAGAAAGAGCTGGTCTTCTGCTCGAGGTCTGACTGCGTGGGCAAAGGGGATCTCCCAGTTGACATCGGAGCAGGACTGATGCTGTGATGCTGGTTGAACAGGCTTTCCAGACTCTCCCTTCATGGGGGCCAAAAGTGGATATCACTGGCCGGCAACTGGAGACATTTGGTGGGGAAGGGAGGAAGGAGTGGTGTGTCTGTATGTGTTTGAGGGGCAATGAGAAGTGTGCAATTCCTCCACCAGGTGTCCCTTCCACGTGAAGTTTTAAAAACTTCTCTAAAATATTTTCACCTTGCAGTTGTGCAAATCCTTCTTTCCCTGGTTGGTGAGGCTGGAATTAAGGTAGAGTGAGAAGTTCCTATCAAGGGCTTACACATTCTAATATAGATCTTAGTTCTTCTAGGGAGGAGCCAGCTGTGCCCTCCACAGAAATAAGCATACTAACAGATGATAGAGCATCTCTGCCAAAATCCTAGATGGAGTAAGATCATACTGCAGACTAAATCGGAAAATGATTCTCCCAACCTTGGGAGCATGAGCTTTTGTTTCCTACGTTGGCATTCAGTGCTTTTATCTGGAAGCTCACTGTGAGCAGAAACACAACAAAATAACTTCATTAAAAAAACCCCATACCTTAAAGTTGATTTTTTTTTTTTCCTTAGCAGCTTCTTCCGCACTGCTGGCTCACCTTGCTAAACTTTGCAATATGTTTAAAAACTTTTCTGTGCCATCGTGACACTTGTCTTGATTCCTTTCAATGAAGTTAGCGTTACAGGTTAATACCTGCTGCCCTCCCGTATATTTTGTTGGTAAGCTCTTTGGGACTGAGGAGGAAAAGCAATCAGGGAGGCTTCAGATAAGGGAGGTAAAAATCCAGCCAGGCAAGTTTGATAATTGCTAGATTTCAGCAGGTGTCCATTTGAAGTTTTTGTAGGTTGCAAGATGGGTGTCAGGGAATGGGAAGAGGCTGGTTTTGCGTCTTGAGAGAACTGTAAGGCCACAGCTGGAGTTGTCTGCAGCACAGTTGAACTCCAAAACATCCCTTGGATTAAAGTTTTCCAGAGTTGGGCAGACAGCATCTTCGATCATGCACCGCAGCATGTGAAGCACTTCAGAGCCTGTGTGCAGGATAATGAGTGAAGCTTGTCAGTAGGACACGTTTGTTGCCCCCAGAGTAGTCTCAGCCCTTCTCTGAGCCGTGCTCATAAAATCCTGGAAAACGGGAACCTTCAGAATACAAAAGCAAAAGAATGCAGCAATTGGTCTTCTACACAATAGAGGAACAATAGAAGTAGTTTTGTAGAGACAAATATTTTGGAAAGATAATAAAACTCTTTGTGATACAAAAAGAAACAGTGAAGTACGACCTATTTAAAACTCCCAGTCTGAAGTCCTCAGTAATCTGTCATTACGGCAT
>NW_009196252.1:8233-33839 GCF_000690835.1 Fulmarus glacialis | reverse complement strand
TTTCACAGATTCTCAGAATATAAAATGTGTTGAAAAATGTCACCCGAAGATAACAGGGCTTTGCTCAGGACAGGGAGCCTTTTCAGTATGAGTACTCCGTTTTTTGGATTCTTCCACAGTGAAGTGTCTTCCCAAGGCAACTGCCTTGTCTGCCTCTTTTCCTGTTTTACGTACATCTCTGCAGCCATTGTTTTGCTCCTTCAGGTATCTGGCTTTGAGAGAATAGTAGCAGGGCCAATTCTGGCTCTCATGAAGCTCCAGAATATAAATCAGCACCCAAGACTGTGTTTCGAAAATGAGATGGGGGAAAAAAAAAAGGCATTTGATATATCAACAGTTAATAGAACTCTTTCAAGATCAATCCTCGTTATTCTTCTGGTTTGGTTGGTCTGAAGTGCAAATACATGGCACATTTATTGATTTTTTTTTTTTTTTTTTTAAATTATTATTATTCCAACTAGCAATTACAGGAAATCAGTACATAAAAATATGAGTTGAGAGCCAGAACAGGCATTTCTCACTGAATTAGTTTTTAACAGTTTTCAAGAGCTATCTTATGTAGTCTAAAGACACTGATCATCAGCACAAATAGCAGATCTTGTGTCTGGATTTCTGCCTTCTCCTCCATCCAGAAACGCAGGAGGAGACAGCTTGATTGTCAGCATCATTATTTCAGCCCATTGTCTTGGGCTGTCAATTCAAAAACATTCATAAGCTATTGCCAAAAAGGCAGCAACCCTTCAGCAAGACTTAAACAAATAGCCCTGCTCATCTTCTGGGCAGGATTTTGTTCTCTAGCACTCAGGCTCCTTCCTCAAGGAAGGCAGACAAGGTTGGCTGGTTCAATAAGATGCTTTTAAAACTAAAAGCAGTTTAGATTGTCTGGCTTCCGGTGCGTCGTGTGACTGAAAGCCTGTGGATGGATGTCTGAGTCCAGGTGAAAAGATCAAAGAGGAACTTGAGGTTTGGAGTCTGTAATCCCCTTAGCTCAGAAGTGGACCTCCTTCCCCGCCCACAGCTACTGGCATTAAAAAGGGTAAGGAAGATTGTGAGGAAAGAGGGATTATAATCATCTTTTCATTAACCTTGTTCAAAGACATGATTTATCATCTCTTGCTAAAATCATGACCTTTGTGTGCAGAAGTGAAGAAGGATGTGTTTTGAATGAGTATTCAGTGCTCCATAACCCCCAGCTGGGGAGGTCAGAGGAGGAATTTGCAGTCAGTCATTTAAAGATAAATGGAAAAACTGGTAAACGCTGTCTGTTACTTAGAGGTTTACATCTGTGGGTGCTGCAAAGGGCACGCGTCAGGTCAGAGGATATTCTGGAGTTTTTACAAAGTAGTTTGACCACTGGGGTTTGAGAAGGAGGATAAGTTAGCAACTGCAGACGGGAGACTCCGGTGGCTGGAGCTGCTCTCGAGTCCCAGCACTGCAGTTCTCAGCAATCGTCGTTAACAAGCAGATGCAGTTGTTGTCATAAGAAGTAGATGGTAACCTGCTTGATGAAGGTAATTCTGTAATATCCAGATGCCAAGAAGGATGTCACATAGTGTAGTGAAGAGAGACATCATGCAGTGGTGAGTTTCAGGTGTTCAGGTGTGAGACAGTGGTGAACTGACCACTGTCCTTGTCAGATGTGAGATCATCTCTCTGCTGTATTTGGGAGTTTTGCTGTCAGACTGCAGAGTCTGTGTGTTGGTGGAGCCTGTGGTAGTATTTGGCCTTTTTTCCGTTAGGGAAGTACCTCTTGCCCTGGCTGTGAAATGCTCCTCTGCACTGAGAAAGCTCAGACTTCCTCTTGGGTACTTTTGGGCTGCTGACAAACAGACAGCTTAATCCTCTGGGAAACTCTGATTTTAACCTCTGAATCAGTCTGCCATGTGAGATCAGGGACCAAAGCTGCAAAGGCATTTGAATGGTAGATGAAAGCTTCAGCGCACTTTATTCAGAGCAGGTGACTAGCTCCGAGCGCCCAGACTTTTTAGCATTCTGCTTACAATCCTCTCTTACAGCGTCCTGCTCACGGATTCCAAGTTAATATGAAGTTAGAGGCTGTGGACAGAAGAAATCCCATCTTGATAAGAGTGGCAACGATAGTTGACAAAGACGACCATCGCATTAAGGTATGACCTTGCTTCAAAGTGCAGAGCCCTTGTGCTGAGGAATATAGTGATTGGCAGTACAGAAAAAATACCCATTTGGTATGAGGAGCAGCAAACAAATGCCTTGCAGATGATCTAGCCTACAGGCCTGCCTAACTGGAAATGATTTCTGTTGTTTTGTCCTGTTGAAATCTGATGGAATTGCCTGGTATTGTTAGTTACTCCTTTAATGTAACTATTTTGAAATAACGCTTGACAGCATGATTTTCCATCTCTTAGCAGTTTCTGTGTGATCTGTGCGAGTGAAGGCAGCATTAATGTTCTGCTGGTGGGAAGCTACCTGACATTTTTTTTTTCCTAGCATACTTAAAGGAAAACCCAAAGCAAGGTAAACCCTGTGGGTTTACATGTGGGAAGCGGCTTCATTCCCCAGTATGAATTTGTTACGTAAATGGATTTTAACTAATTCTTTTCACATAAATATATTGCCAGAAAAATCTGTTGTGCTTTGGCTTCTGAGAAATTAAGTATGAGCCAGGTAAAGTGGAGGCTGCACTGATGGAGGCTGCTTGGCCACAGATCTCCTTCCCGAAGGATGATTATGTGGGAGTGGAGTTCGCTCCCCATTAGCCATTTGATTCTCAGTCTCATTGCTGTGACTGCAAGCAAAAGTCTAGTTTTGTCAATGTATAGTAGCATGATACTCAGTTCATGCATTTATTTGAAACTCTGCCGCATGGACAATCCAGTAGCATTTAAACTGTAGTGATCCTTGGTCTCTGTTAACCTGATCTGGATCTGAGCTAACTATTACTAGTCCCTTCGTCCAGCAGAAAATTCTAGCTTGTTCACTGCAAAACTCACCGAACTTGTTGGCTTTTATGGTGTTTTGGGATCCTCAGAAAACAAAACAATTAAATAAGCAATTGTGTTTGCATAGATTTGGTCTTTGAGTGTGCTGGAGCACCCCATGGGCTGTGCTTTCTTGCAGACCCTGTGATTTGACTGTGTCACCAGTATCTGGTTGTTCTGTAAAACATAGATGCAGGGGTCAGGAAAACAAATAGTTACACTGAGCACAAAGGACGATTGTGCTTGACTGAAAGATTGAATGAATCAGCCCCAAGCTGAGCAAGGTGAAACAAAGGGGGAAGTTAAAATAAAAGCTGAGTCATGTCCTTAACTGTATCTCTCACTGAGACTGTGTGCTTCTTTTAGATACATTTTGATGGTTGGGACCGTAATTATGATTTCTGGGTCGATGCAGACAGCCCTGATGTTCATCCAGTAGGCTGGTGTGCAAAAACTGGACATGCTTTGCAAGTCCCTCTAGGTAAAGTAGATGACATCATATTGTTACGTTGAATGATTTTCCTAAGAGCAGTCTGCTCTCCAGATGCAGGGAGCATTTTACAAATCTGTTTAACTTTTTTTTTCTTATTACCAGGTGCTGTCGATCGAGTGGGAACAGTGGGACAAGCGTGTCCTACTCCAGGCTGCCACGGTATCGGTCATGTCAGGGGACCACGATATGGAACACATTATACGTATGTATATGAGATCTTCTTATAAGGGTTCTGCTTGTGAGAGTCTGACTGCTGTCCATAATAATAATGCAGCAACAAGCACCTGCACTGCACTGAAATTATCTCAGGGTGTTTATTCTGGAGATAGTTATAACTGCAATTGCAGCTCCCTCTTGTGTCTAAATGTGCTGTTTCATCATAAATTCTGTTTATACCAGTATAATCATTACAACTGCAATGCAATCCAAGATAGATTAATTCACTCCAATTTCTACATTTCAGCATTACTGAAGGAATTTTTTTTGTAAAATAATATACCCAAGAACAGCATGCAAGGAGACAGTTAAAGAGGGAGAGACTGTGGGTAGATTACTAAAATGTAAGAGTGAGGAGAGCTAGCTCATGTTTTGTGCCCTGCCTTTTGATTTCTTATGTGTTCGTGGAAAAGGAAGGTTTTTCTCGATTAAACTATTTTAAAGAGCAAAAAAACAATCTCGGATGGGAGATCTGAAGATCTAGTGGTATATAATGTGGTAAAGGGCTTTGAATTTTTCAGAGTAAAAGTTGGCAGGACTCTCTTATTTCATGAAATATTGTTCAGACAAGCAGGTTACAGAGGAAGAGCTCTTCTTGTTCTCTGAGGTGACTCTTTAAAAACATTATTTTGGTTTCTAATTCTGCCATGTAGTCCCCTGCTTTTCTGCACCTAAAGCTGGGTAATAACATCTCCCTGAGTGTTTTTGGCCTCACTTTTTCTGGGTTTGCCTGAGCCTGGTAAGACTGTATAACTTAAAAACATGCATCGTCATCTCTCTCTCTCTCTCTCTCTCTTTTTTTTTTTTCCTTTTTTTCTTTAACACAGGTTAGTTGGCTGCCCATATTCTGATGTGAACCTCAACAGAGAAAACTTGTTACAGGACCGCCTGAGTGGGGAGAGACCTTCCCCTAGCAATAGCATGCAGAAAGCCAAGAGGCTGGAGACTCCTGCCCCATTTCTGTTGGGAGCAGGAGAGTCTTCTCAGGAGGACTCTCCACAATCCAGGTGAGCTGAACACTTTTCTTGGGCAGGTACTGGGGAGCAAAATTATTTTACAAGGCTGAAAAACACAGGAATTGGCAGAGAAGCAGCAGAGCATTGAGTTCATCTGTCTGTAATATTGACCCATGCCCCAGACACTCTTAACACAGAGCAGTGCACTTTTATACCCTCATATGCCTTAATAGGTTTCTTGATTCCTTAATCCTGCTGCCCTGGTCACTTTCCAACAAAGGAAATTGCATTCTGTCTCCATAAATTTTTCCTTGCTGTTTCAATTTAAAATATATTCTTTTTCCTTCGTTTCCTGTCCTAAAACTGTCAAGCAAGGTTATTTTGCACTACTAAACTGTAACTGCAATCCACCCCAGAGTCGGCTGTATTACACTGGTAGGCGTAATGACTATATGTGTATCACTTGGCAAACAAGTTGAGCTCCTTCAGATATTTTATTTTCTTAAATGAAAATCTTGGAATTGAGTATCATTGAAGCAAACTGTGTATTAGTCCTTGGACTGCAGGAGGCAGTTAAAATGTGTCATGGGACAGATCTGGACATGAAGGCTTTTATTATTGTCACCTTTAGTCTGTATGAATCCAGTCTCACTAGAGCAAACTCCAGCAATCTCTGTTGTATATGAAGGCTTATATACATTTTAAAGTTCATTTGTTTTGCTTAGATTTACCACATTTTCAAGATATATTTGGCCAGAAAAAAGGAATACTTCTCTCCCCTCCCCAGCATACATGGCCAAAGTTTGCCTCCTCCCATCCCAGAAACGTACAGGGTCTCCATTTGCTAATCTCAACACCAGAATTGATTGCATTTCAATGGCTCTGTTACCATAAAGCTCTCTCAGGAGCTTTGGGGTTCTCCCAAAGTAAATGGCATTCTAAAATTGTAATATATTTCTATTCTTCTAAGTATTTCATTTCCTGATAGTGGGAGGTCTGAATTCAGTAGTCAAATCTGATACCAAACACCCTATTGCTTGTCCTTCCTTGGGCAGCTGTGTAGCTCAGTTTATGCATCAAATTCAGTCATGGAGACTCTTAAATGTTATCTGGAGGTATCAAGATCCAAAAATCTTAAATCTCTTGATTTCACCATAACACATGCTTCAGTGGGTTTCTTGTAGCTGCTGGGATCAGAGCCTCAGTCCACAGGGGCTGATTTATTTCACATAATTTCTCTCAATCCATGCTGAAGAGTAGAAAAGCACTTCGTACTGTGCCAGTATTGATGGTGGGGGATAGGAAAGCTTCTACCACTAGGTGGTAGTTGTTGCTCTCATTTGCAAGGAGCAGCCAGCTTTGCTCTCCTGCGGGAAAAGGGAACGGAGGATGTCAGTTTAGCTACTGTCATTTATCTGTCTTTCCAGAAAATCTGCACAAGACAGTGAAAAGTCATGTCAAAGCAGTGTTCATAGTCTGTCGGAACAGTCTGAAAACAATCAAGAGAGAGACTGGGTAGAAGAGGATTCCTCTGCAGACATCAAAGCCAAACCAACAAAGTAAATAAGATTTTTGTGATGTATTTTCATGCATTAACAGTTGTGTTTCTTGATGCTGCTGCTATATCTGAAATACAGATGTAAATCATAACTTAGAACAGCCCAATTTGATCAGAGATTTGCAGCATATGGGTTTAGAACGACCTGGTAAATCTCCTCCCTTCCGCCCATTATTTTGGGCCTTGTCTTTCCTGCAGTAAACTCAAATCTGAGTTCTAGCCATGAATTTAATAGCACAGTCGTCAGCTTGGAGAGAGAGGTCAGGGAGAGAGGAGTGCTATTGCTTATTTTAAGAGGGAAAAGTTTTTGGTTCCTAAAAGTCCCATTAATCTCTGTATCGAGAAGAAATTATATCAATTGTGTATCTTTTGAAATGTTTTGTAATTGGTGCTTTCAGGCTTGGGTGCTCGCATGCCTATATAAAGTTCCAGCTGGTGAAACAGGAAAGCAACGGGAAAGGTTGGTTAAATTTTATTTCTTTTTCTGTGTGTGTGCATATATGTGCAATATACCACAGTCACAAGGAGCATTTAAAACTTTACAGCTTTTTTGTCTTTGATTCCACCGTCAAGAGAAAGCACACGCTGGAGGTGATGGTAATGGTAGTCTTTCTTCTTTTAAAACAAGGAGGAAGGGTAAAATTACTTAGAAGTGAAATGTTTAATACTTCGTAGAGCGAAGCTTCATATTTATTAACTGAGAAGGCAAGCTTGCACCATCTCTTGTGCCACTGCATACTCTTCTGAAGTGGCAAGGGGTTTTTGTTCCGCAAGTAGTCCATGACAGAGCCAGCAGGGGTGACAGTGGAGACTTGGTCAAAACCTGGCAGATAGTTTAGGTTCCATCGACTTCTTTCCTTAGACCCTACTGGGTATTCGGAAACATAATTAGAATCGTTTTGAGTGGTGACTTTTTTAAGGTTCTCCTAAGGATGACAAATAAAACAAAAAATTAAATGGAAAAACAATGCCTTTTTTTTCTTCTGGTATGTGACAGGTTAAGTTTTAAGAGAAGCTTTCTGGTACCACTTTAGCGAACCATATGCTTAACTTTCAGATTTACTATAAAAAGCTATTTCAGAGAACCGAGCTGACCAGGCTTTTAGGAGGATTTAACATGGTAATAAGTCTCCAATCAAAAATAGCTAAGCAGGCACAAACTGGGACAGGTGCCTAGCTTTTTTTTTTTTTTAATACTCATTTTTACGTAGTGCTGACTTCTGCAGTCAGAGCTGGAGAAGTCTGCCAGCTATGAGCTGCAGTTGCAGCTGGTAGGTAAAGCTGTCTGCTCGCCCTTTGCATTCACCTTAAACAGAATGATGGAAATCAGTGGAGGGAAACTCTGCAATAATCCACTGACCTGTAATTTCACGATTACCCAGCGCTTTCTCCCGTCTATATTTAAACGATTAGAACACTGCTTCCTTCTCAAAGGGAAAATAATTTATTTAGATTGTGATCTGGATGCTTACCCCTGAGGAATTGGGCTTAGTGAAGAAAAGGAGACAGTCTGTGATAGAAGCAGTGCCCACCCAGCAGGGACGTGGCAGTACATGAAGCCTTGGGCACAAACAGGACCTCCTGTGGCAGGGAGGTGGGGGCAAGGGCAGCTGCTGCCCCGCTACCGGGGAGGTGGGGAGGGCAGTTGAGGAGTAGGTGACAGCCCTCCCAGGAGCAGTGTCCTGTGCCCTGTTGTCACCAGGAGCATCAGCTCCTGAACTGAGCAGTTCTCACTTTATTTTTTTAAAACCTCCCTCTTTGGTCTCATTATTAGAAATAGAGACCTGTATTTGATGCTGTCCCACATCCTTTAGGAGGTGGAGAGGAGGTAAGGTGACACAACTGGGGACAGGGGAGTGATCTTTCGCTAGGTCAGGCTCTGCCTCCAGCGCTGCTTTCACTTCAGCTGGTGAGGAGCAGGCAAATAATGGAAATTTGCTTTTTCTTTATAATACTATTTTCCTTTGTGCTTTACATGTAGCGACTGGCACACCCCACAGATCCTTACACACCAGCCTACTAACAACCGTTTGTGATAACACTGAGCAAACCCAGCAGAGGCGAGCGGCAGCCCGACCCGCGGTTGGTAAAAACACGGAGCAACCCCAGCGGAGGCGGGCGCCAGCCGTACCGGCGCTGGCGTGCCGAACCTTTCTGAAGGCAGGAACAAAATGGGAATTTTGTACGGTTGCCACGGGATGGCGCCGGGCAGCCTGCGCACCCTACACAGAGCCTGGCAGGGCGGGGGCGAGGGGACAGCACACGTTAACTGCTGTAAACCAGAGGAATGTTTCCCATCTTGTTTCCATCCTCTGCTTTGCTTCCTGTTGTATAACCAGGCAAGTCCCTGTAGGACCATGACTCTGCACTACTCGAGTGATCTCATTAGGGAGGGGTGATTTCTTCCTTTTTTTGCCTTGATTTTTAAAGCTTCCGTCACTTGACACATGAGGAGGGAATTGATGTCTGGAGGTAACATGCAGCGCTCCTGGCCTGGGAGTCTCCTGGGGAGGCGGCGAGCCCAGGCCATCAGCTGGCACGCGTAGCGCTCTGCACAGGCTGGCTACAGCTGTGAGCTGGAACAACGCCATTAGTTTCCAGCCGAAGATGCTGTTACCAGAACTCCTCCACCTTGTCAATAAAATGCTGCAAACATCTTCTCTGTTAGCAGCATGACATCATTTTCCAGGGAAGAAGCTAATGATAAAGCCTCCAGCCTGGCAATCTTATTTTATCTTTTTTTTTCTTTCTCCTTCTTGGGAGGGTGGGAAGAACGCCCTGAAAGCTCAGCGTGCCATGCAGTAGCCGTGCCTGGCCGTCTGCTCGCCCTGCCTTGCCTTTCCCTCCAGAGTGTGGCCCTTCCTCCTGCTTTGTTGTAATTGCTCCTACTTGAAGCCTTCCTCTGACTTGTCTCGTTTCCTTTTCCAGACCCTGATTTGGATCTCCAGCAGGCCCTCCACCAGTCCATCTTCATGCCTTCCCTGGCCTCTAACCCGACCCACCGCCTCCATCTCTGCTGGGAGCAGCACTGCAAGCTCTTGCCAGAGGTCTCGGGCCTCACGGCCAAACACGTGGCCAAATGGACTGTGGAAGAGGTGAGTTACCTGTTCCCTGTTCTGCTCTCTTGGGGTGCGGGAATGACAGAGCCCCCTCTTCTGGAGTGCTAATCGGAAGACATCTTTATTTTCTTTCCTTTCCTGGGCAATGCTTTTCTGTTTGCTTTGCATATGCCATAGCTGACTCAGCTAGACATTATACCCGAGCCCCGTTACAAGGGAGGGGAAGGATCCCTATTAACCCTCTGGTGTCCGTGGTTTATTTCCCTGAATAGGATTCCCCTCCCTTTGTTTGTTTGTTTATTTACCACTTGATCTTTTAGTCCTCAGGCCTGAAACATGATTCAAACAGCAGATGCCGTTTCTCTCCGATCTCCCTCCCCCTCTCCTGTGACTTTGCTGCTGATTCACTTTTACATTGCAGATAATTCCAAACTGCGCTGTGCATGCCCACTCCTCCTGCGTCTCCCTGCCTGATTCCCCTGGAACAAAACTGCCCACAGCCTGACCTGATTTCTGGCAGAGGTAGCTGTGCAGCTGGGGAGATGTCGCTGCAGTCCTAACTCTTGAGATGTCTCCTGTAATTAGGTGGTGTGTGAAAAAGCCAGTATTTTTTGTGTGCTGAATAGTTAGTTTTTGCCTCGATGCCTTGGGCATAAATGATATTTGTATCTCCACTTGGGAAGTGGTGACAATTTGGATCCTGGCACTTAATCGCAAGCCATTTAATTCAAGAGAAATGTGCTGTAATGTTGCGCTTGCAAGGATGTAGGTAATCTGCAAAGCAGGAAAAAGGTGCCATTCTTCATGATGCATAGAGGATCTTCAGAGACTTTTAGAAAGCGCATTTTCCCTAAGTGCCTCTTACATCAGATAAATCCAATCTTGACTTTGCTCTTCATGCTGGAGGACTGCTGGAGTCTGGTGGGATTGCAGTATCACAGGAAACAGGAACCACAGCAGTTGTGAAGAGGTTAGAGCAATTAGTGTAGCTGTTTTAAAACTTGGTCCTTTTTTGTTGGGGTGGGTTTTTTTTTGGTAATGAAAATGTGTTTGAATTAAATTCATAGCAAGGAGGAAAAAAATCTCCCTGAAGGATTTGCTGTTCGTATCCTTCTTTTGAGAAAGCTTCCAATGATTTTTCCAAAAGGTCTTTTAGAAAATCAATGAAGGCAGAAGCAGTTAATCCTCTGACATGAAAATCAGAATCTCTTTCTTTTGGATAAAACGTGGAGGCTGGTTCATGGAAGAACAGAATCAGGATACAAGCCAAATAAAATTTGTCCTTTGCAGTTGACCTTTAAAGCAACTGCTGGGTAAATTTAACTCGGATATTAGTTTGATAACGGATGAATGTAAGCAGGAACCACAGGGCATGAATGCAGGGCACTCTGGATGTAGCAATTCAGAATCTAGAATACACTGAACTGTGCTCTGCGCTGCAGCCTGAAACAACTGATGCAGTTTCGACTGCCAGTAGGAGTGTGAATGGCACATTAAAAAGATCAGTTGCAGCACCACAACGGACTGACTAAAGTCATTACAGGTTTTGTCTTGAATTTCAGTAAAGTGGATCTGGTTTTGCAAATTACGTTCATCACAAGTTCCCATAGGAATTAATCTGGTCTCTGTATGAGCACTTGCAGGATCAGCATGGGCAGTGAAATGTAGCCACAGGTCTGGAAGATGAAAGCAGCAGGGCTTTCTGTGTTTTACTGAGTCCAAAGTAGATTTGATCTGTTGGCATTTGGGCTCCTAACATCTTCCTACAGGGCAAACATTTGCCTTTGGGTTGTGCTTTGAACTCTGCTGCACAAAGGGGGCCATTCTGCTGATCTGAAACAAGAGCAATGGGGGTGTAAAATTCTCCTTTGGTTTCAGACTGAAGAACTGTTTTTATTTTATAAAACCCACATTAAGGAAAAAAACGTTGCTTTAATTCTCTGTTGGTTGAGAACAGCTGAAATGGCAGAGCAGCGGCAGTATTTCGGGGCCCCCAAGCTAAGAAACTCTTGGTAACACTGAACAGTCAACAAGAGTAGTTACTTTAATGCAGCGTTGTTGTTTATTGAAAGCTTCCTTCAGAGCACAGCTAGTGAAGGATATTGAATCACAGAAGAACATTAATATGTGCTAGAGTTGTATTGTTCGTTAGTTAATCCTGCATCAGATGCTAATACCTTGGGGGGGACTGTCCTGGTGCTAATTGTCAGTTCTGCTATAGCTTGGTATTAAAGGGGTGCCATATGAGGCTTACCTTCCAACTTTACCAAAAAGGTGTACCAATACTGTGCTGATTTCAATATATCACACACATTTGGGGTTGCATCAGCACCTTCCATATGGGTTGCATGGAGTTTCTAAGGTGTTCTCAGAATTATATAAAGCTCTTTTTCAACCCTTTCCCTTTACCAATATGCAGTCGTACTGTAAGACTCTTCCACCAGATAGCTCTGTGAGCATTGAGGTTGTTACCAGCAGGAAGGGCAGGCAGGCGTTCACCTCCTCAAAGGAAAGGCCCTGATCTGCCTGATCCCACTGTGCTCCTAACCTGTCCGACACCTCTCCCGCCCTCATCTTGAGCCCCTCCAGCCTCATCCTTTCCCTTGGCTCAGGGCTTCACTGCCACCGTTGTGGGGCTGTGTTGGTTTCCTCTAGCCCATGGTGTTACTGTGTTTTGGCCTTGTGCACCCAAGCTTCCCTTGTCCCTCAACTGCCACGCCTTGGTTTGGGGGCTCTCCTCCCCCAGCGGTGATGGGCCAGGCAGGTCACTGCGGCTCGGTGGAACCCAGGGTCTGGCTCGCATCCTGGGGACCTTCTCTCCTGTATTCTCCTCTTGCATCTTCCTTCCCTCTCTTTTCTCCATTTCTGGTAAACTCCAGGACTCCTGTTTGTTTAAAAGGAGTGGCCTTTTAAAGGAGTGGCGCAGAGTGTTTGCAGTGTCCGCACAAATGACTTCTGGGACAGATCAAAGACCCGTCACTCAGTGTCCATGACAATAACCAGCAGCAATTGTGCAGGGAAAGACACAGGAGCAAGGCAAGCTCAGATCATTCCCTGGAGATTTCTACCAGCCTCTCAATACTAAAGGGCACTTATTGTCTTGCCCAGAGGGGTCCAACTGTCTCTTAAATTTTGGAAGGTACCAGACCCTGCAGAAGGCTTTTCATTTGTGTTTTAATTATAAGGAGGGGGGCGGGGGGGGATTCAAAAGGGAAGTAGTATTTTGTTATTTGTTTATAATAGGAGTTTGCACTTCTACAGAAGAAAATTTGGAGTCACTACCCAATGGAGATGTGGATTTTAGGGGTTCCCTTTAAAATGGAGCTGTCCCTACTAGCAGAAGATAAGGGAGAAACATGAGAGGGATGCTCTGCTTTCAGATTACATAACAGAAACAACGGGAGTCAGAGCTGTTCACCAAAAACCAGCTTCTGCCAGCGTAGAGCAAAACCGGAGGGCACGCTGACAGCTCCATTCCTGCGTGGTCGGAACTGGGGGAAGGGAATGAGTATTAGTCAAGTGGTGGCATCAGCTGGAGATGCAGTGACATTATTTAGGAGAGCGTCTGACAATCATGAGTTAAAGGGAAGCTGATTTGACAGTGACCCCTCCTAACTGTTTGTCTCTTTGTGTTCATGGAAGAAATGTCACATCTGTAATAACTCAAATGATTATGCCTCATGAAACAGAGCTGTTCCTGCAAGGCAGCATCCAATTAGCATGAGATGTTTGATCTGATTATGCCTCAATATACAAATCTTCTATGAACCAGTGAAGCTACAGCCGGAGAAGACAATACGTATTAAGTCATCCTCCACTGCATTCGGGACTGCTCCTCGCACTCCTTAGTGTTATATAATGTAATCCAAGGGCTGCTTGCATGTCTCCGGGGAGATTATTCCAAATGTTAACAGATTTCCTGCTTAGAAAGGTTTTCCCTAACGTGAAATGTAAAATTAACTTTTACTCATTTCATCCTGTTGGTTTCATGGATCCTGGGCACCCACCATGGATTAAATAAAACCCAAACTCCTTTCCTTCCCAGCTCTTCTGCCTTCTGTATGTTGGTAAACCAGCAGTACTCATTCGGTTGGTTTATCTTGTCTCTTAAAGGCATGTCATCGTGGGAAACTGTCTAAATCCTTTTTTCTTTTTAATTTTACTTTCCAGCAATACCATAGAAAAAGTGAAGTTGTGGATGGGTTTTCAATAGTATAGCCATATACAGCTTTTAATATGTAAAAATATTGTTGATATTTTATAAAGATCCTTTGAGCAATGGCAAAACTGAACTATTGCAGAAAGATAAATGGTCAAAAGGCTATATGGAAAGTATTATAAGTAACCAGAATATGCTTTACAGGGGTGTTGCAGCAACAACCCAGTAATGTTTTTCGTATATACCCTTCATTAATGAGAGAGTTGCAAATACTAGTTTTTAAAATTCTTGCATATAGAACTCATATACAGAAATATGACCTTTTTGCTTGATGATACCCCATTTTAATTGTCCATATTTCTCTTTTCCCAAATGTAATTCCAGGTGGTAAGCTTTATCCAGCGTTTACCTGGTTGCAAAGAACAAGCATCTGTTTTCAGGGAAGAGGTAAGTTAAGTCTGCCCAGATCCTGTGCTGTGCCACTGGTGGGTCCAGTGGCAGCGAAGTGGTTTTTGTACTCCTGTTACTCTGGAGTTACATTGCAGAGAGCATAGACATGCTCAGACCTTGTCATTAAAGAGCCTGTGGCATTTAGGAGGCAGATTCAGCATCGAGCTGAATTCTCTAGCATGGCTAATTGCATTCTGCTGCTTTAAATTTCCCCTGCAGTTCCAATCCCTGAGCTTATGCTTAACATCCTGTCTTGGACTACTGTGCAGTGGGTTTGGCATCGTTATAAAGATGTCCTGTTGGAATGGTGCAATGAAGAATCTCATCTGCTCCCTCTAACGAGCACATATGCCTGCTTCCTTTGGTGAGGCTGGCAGTCGTAGGGTTTCCCAGGAATCGCTGGCTTCCCCCATGGCTGAGGTGAGAGCAGGAGGGGAACCTTTCCTTGAACAAGCACTGGTTGGGAAATCAGAGCACCTCCTGCATGCAGTGTGTCGTGTCTTTGCTGCCACTTGCTGGGCTGGACTCTGTTCTCTGTTTGTGGTGCGTTCACCATGGCTTCTGAGAAACCGCAGCTAGCGCAGGATATGGGTGTCCTCTTTCTTAGCACATTTCTTTGCATGGATCATAGACACTTAGGTTCTGTTGAGTACTTCGACTTCCAGTTACATTGCAGGGAACTGGTAACATTGCAGGTAACTTGGAGATTCTTTATGAGCCCCTGATAAATTTGCACAGACGTACCTCCCCTTCTATCATGACGGCTCTACTGCTCTGATTGTAGGAGCTTGAGCTGATAAATTTGCACAGACGTACCTCCCCTTCTATCATCACAGCTCTACTGCTCTGATTGTGAGAGCTGTGATTGTAAGAGCAGAGAAGGCTGTACCTCCTCTGTTCTCTGCAGCACTGAGCGCACCCTCTGTACTGAGGAAAAGCATTGCACATTGTAGCGACTGTAAAGGGCAGGTTTGTAATAGATGACTGCTCCCCGGAGCTGGCTTCCTTTCAGGATGAATCAGGCTGTAGCGCATTTTATGGGATTTATGTATCTGTATTTTGTTTTCCCTTGTTTTAAAAAACATGCACACACACAAAATATAAAGCAGAAGAAATGGAGGCTTGCAAAAAGCACTATTCACAATGTAACAATATAGTGGAATACTCTTCAATTGAATATAGTGGGAATAATGAAGCTTATTCGAATGAACCACTCTTTCAGTGTAGCTGAGTGTAAAAGGTGCATCGTGATTTCTAGCGAAGATGTGTTCAGAGGTGAGAGTTTGGTAGGTAAGCTGTAACTGGCAAATCTTCTAATGAATCCAACCATTCACAATGTATTTTATTTCTTCTAGCCATAATTTAAACGGTTCCTGAACACAGTGACTGCTTTCTGGTTCAGAGAGCAGATAGCCATGTTCTATTTTAATACCTTACTTTCCGCAGCCTCAGAGTATGATTCCCTATGCCAAATGAGGGGGGCTTGGGTTGTTCTTCAGGTTTATGCTCAAACCAAATTGTCAGTTTGAAATTAAAACCCTTTTAGCAGTTTGGCTTTGGCCAGAATTCAGGTGTGAGTGACAGAATTGCTGAGCTCCACTCGCATTGTCCATTAGCTGTAATCTGGCCTTTGAGTGCTCACCGTTTAGGATAAATAAATCCCTTGCAGACTTTTCTTGGTGGGGGGGAGAGGGATAAGTTGCTGCTTACATTAGGAACGAAGAGAACAAATTGTGCACAGAATTTTAAAAACCATCCAGATAAGATGGAACAAAGAAATGAATAATAAAGCACAGGCACTGATATTGTGCTTGTTTCTAGATCCAGTTCAGGGAAGGTCTGTTTAAAATAAGCATCTTTGAGGCAATGCAGTGAAAATGAAGCACAGTAATAATATCGGCTTCAAAAGCATTTTGAAACGTAGGGCTGTTTTCCAGCAGTTTTCTGCTACTCCTGACTCTATATTATTTAATATAAGCAGCAGTCCATTTGTTTCAAGCTATTTTTAACATGTTCATTGCAGTAGTGTAGATTCTAGGCAGCTTGCAAATAAGATTCGGGGACGTTGTGTGGCCATCTGTGGACTGGGAGCACTGCTGTCATTTCCAGTGTACATACTGGGAGGTTAAGTAACTTGCCAACGGTCTCTTGTGTGGTTAGAGAAGGGGAAACCAAATTTCCTGGCTCCCAGCTCTTTGCTTTAATTATATGTTTGTCCAAGTTTATTCAATGTATCCTCTTCCACCAGTCGTTGACGTCCAAAAAAGTTCTAGTTAGGAAGACTACAGAAATAGAAGAATTGTTATTCTGGATGAGTTGAGTGTCCGGTGTTGTCTGCTGCACTGGTGAACATCAAGTGAGAGGATGAGATGCTGTCAGTCCCTGTAAATGGACTTTAATGGAATAACTTAGGGAGACACATACTGTTTGTCTGTGTCCATTAATCTTTGGCTTCTTCCCTGCAGCATTTGGGGTTTGTATTAATTATATCTGTGTTGTCTCTGTGGATGTTCTTGTAAACCCAAGTAAATTTTTAACCTCTTCTTAAAATAATATGTTATGATTTCACTCATTGCTACCTAGAGCATCCTGTATTTTCACAAGGTAGTATGTTTTTCACTTGCTTACTTTGAATCTAATCGAATATCTCCTTGCTGATGGATTAGGAGAGTGTGTATGTAAGTCCAGACAGGTTACATGTCTTTACTATGCCTTGTTTTGTATAGCACATGATCTCTTTTACCACGTGCTAAGCAAGCTCATTTAGTGTCATTGAAAACGATTTCACAATAGCCTCCTGTTTCTCCTTTAAACAGAGACTTGTTGTCTATGTCTTGTACGTACTAGTTGTGAGAGTAGCCAGATGTTCACATCTCAGGAATTTTTCTCATCTGTAAGGTTTACAGCAGAGCTGACCAGAAAAAGCAGAAAAAAAGGGTGTTTGGCTTTAAATTTTACCCTGAACAGCTTAACAGGAGTTGAAGAGTCTATGCAATGACAGTATGTAATGAATGCACTAGGAAATTTTATATTTCTAATCATCGTAGATCAGTGTAATGTATTAATTCTTGGCTAGCTGCCTCCTGAAGACTTGCATTCTGGATTTCCTGATCTAATTGCTGGCCATAGATTGTGAATAGGCCGTAGGATTTTTGACAGTTGTTGGCTTTTTAGAGCAATTATAGTGAATATAAAGTCTAATGAACCAGCATCCTCCTCATGGTCTGTCCATAATCCTTGCCCACACTCGGGATTCTCTATTTCTAGAAGAAGGGCTGCTGGATGAGGCCTGAGACCCTTGGAAAGGGCAGCATGCCTGGGAACCTCTCAGGGGTATGGGTGCCAGAACTAGAGAGAAATACAAGGTTTCAGTCTTCAGAGCTGTGTTCGTACTTTCATTCCTCAGTTCAAAGTACATTGTTTAATTGAATGACCAGAAGTGAGAATCCTGCCTATTTCTTGATGGTAATCTTTATCTTATGTTGTGTTTCCAACCTCTAGCAGATAGATGGTGAGGCCTTCCTGCTCCTGAACCAGAGCGACATAGTTAAAATACTCAGTATCAAGCTGGGTCCTGCCCTGAAGATCTACAACGCCATTCTCATGTTCAAGTCTGCAGAAGACAACTGAGAAGAGCCCTTTGGCAGAGCCCACGAGGGATTGACAAGGAACAGATCTTCAGCTGAGAGCATTACAACATGCCGAACAGGCAGATTGGGACTCAGATGTATTTTAAGTAGAACTTATTAAAAATATTTTGAGGACGTAAAAATCCTGCCACAGTCTGGAATATGGGGCAGCTTCACTTCCAAGAAGAGGATATTATTATATTTTGTAATTGAATTTGGTTTTGATATATCAATCTCTTTTTGAGATCTAGAAGAAACCTCCGGTTATAAGGGGAATCCAGGGTAACATTGGTGGAGCTGCAATAGCAAGAAGAAAGCTATGAGAAAAATGACTGCTGTGTCCAATGATAGTGCCTGAAAGAGAGACTGAGTTATCACCAGCATGTTTAATATATTCTGTAGGTATAAAAATTGAGAAAAGAGAGTAAGCAAATAGGGAAAAGATGCACTTCAGAGCAACTCACCTGTATCCTTTAATGCTGTGACTCAAGAGCTGACCTTTTCAGGACTGATTTTTAAATTCCGGTTTCTCCTACTGATCCTAGTTCTTCTAATACCCTTGGCTACTGGGCTGCTTACACCACAGCAGAAAGGTACCATGGGCAAGGGGTTTCCATCAGTGATGGCTTGCATCGTTTCTGGTAACAAGCAAAATGTTCTCATTCATGTCACCAGAGAGCGGGAAGCAAGCCCTGTGTAGATAGGCTTTGGGTAGGCAAAGATCTCATAAAGATACCTCCCACAGGAGACAAAGATAAATATTCTACCTGTAATTCTCCTGCCAGTGCTTTTGTGCAACTGCTGTCTGGACCAGGAACATCTTATGGCAAAATAGCACAATCAGGAGCACTTGGGAGTTTGATGGGTTCATTCTTGTCCTCTCCACTGTCAGCCAAATGCTAGGAATATGAGTTGGAAATCCAGCAGTGGCCAGCATATGCGTACAGATGCAAACAGATTTCCTAGAAACAATTTGCTTTTATTTTTGAACAATGAAAACTCATGAACACTTAGTGCTTTAGCCTTTTCAGCCTCCGGGTGGACTTTGGTCTGTTCTACTGAAAAGTTGGTGTGCTGTAGCAGCAGAGCACTGGCTCCTCTGCCTCTCTAGTGGCAAGGCAGGCAGAGCACACAGGGAGGTTTGACTGGAGGGGAAGCAGGGTTTGAACAGACAGCAAGACAAGGTAAGGATAACTTCTCAGAAGAGAGAGCTAATCTGCGTCAGGGAGAAAGCAAAGCTTGTGGCTGCGTTCCTGTGCATGCAGTCTGTGCTTTCCTGGGAATAGGGGAGCACGAGTATTTCCTGCTCTGCTCAAAGTCAGAGCATAGTTTTATGAACATCCACCTAGGACTGCAGTGTCCTGGATGGGGGATTTCCACACCGTTACTTTCAGAGCTGTCCTCTTATGATGGAAGCCCTGGGGGAAGCGGTGAGCCCTGCTGGGGTTCTGCTCAGTGTTTCCTTTTGTGCCTGGTAGCACTCTAGCTTGTGACTCTTCCTCTGGCCACTCTCCCTGTTAGATATTTGGCTGTTCTGGAGTTTAACTAGAACTATCTTAGCTAGGGAAGCCTTTTCACCGCTTCATTCAAAGCTGCCAGGCTGAATCCTGTGTGCGTGAACCCCTCCGAGCACTGTAAGTGTGCGTACATGGGGTGCCGTCAGCCTCAGCCCAGGGTTGCATGAATTTCTCAGGGCATTGCACGATGAGATGTCATCCATCTGTAGGCACCTCAAACTCCCTCCAGTACCTGGCATCTTTGTCACCAGTGTTGTTGCCTTAGTCCCACCCCTGCAGCTTCGCCAAGAGCCATCAGGAACTGAGAATGAACACACTGTCCGAGACTGCGTGGTGACACAAGGAACATACTTGGTCTTCCTTCCCTCATCACTCCATGTCCTTTGTCCAGCCTTCCAGCTGCTGAGAAGGTCCTCGTGACTTGCCTAAAGTAGTAAGTTCCTTAAAATTGTAAATAGAGCAGAATCCACACCACTGAAGCCATTCAGTCCTGGATTAATATATAGAGCAAGTTGTTTCCATACTTTCTATTTTTGTATAAGATGTTAAGGAGTTTAAGCCTTCCACAGAGAAGACACGGGGGTGGTGGGATATTTAATAGCTGAAGCATTAAATATCAGCCAGGCAACTGCAGGAGAGTAATTTAATGCCGTGTTAAAGACTAAGCAAGATACTAATTTAATTTCTTAAAATACATTTTTAGTATGATAACCATGATATTCACCAAAGAGTCACATTCTATTATCCCACTCTGCGCATCCCACGTCTGTATAAAGACTTGAATTGTAAGTGGCATGTCCTGGACTCTTGACACAACTCGCCTTCTAGGCAAAGCAAAATTGTTTCCTGACAACTGGAGCAGAGGATCCATAGCTGGACTGTTTTGTTCCTGGCTCTCCACCGACTTGCTAAATAACCCTGAGCCCTTCTTTGCTCCAGTTTCCCCCTCTGTGAGACCCAGCCAGGTGGGGTGAGTGCAATTTTGCCTTTCTTTTGTTTCTAGCAAGCAGGTCCTGCTGGATTTTCTGTTTTACCTCCTTCCTTTGGGAAACTGAGTTGGGGGACAGCAGATTGCCTCCAGCAATAAAACAAAATAGAGTATTATTTCATCTCTTTTACTATATATAGATAGAGGATGAAGAGAATCAGTGAAACAAGCAATGAGATTCTAGTCACTGAAATTATTCAAACAGAAGAGAAATCTTTAATCCTAGGGGCTTCCAAGCCAGCTGGATCAAAGATGAAAATGTGTACTTGGAGTTTGTTCAGTGACAGCAAGAGTAGTGCTTTCAGCAAGGAGGAAGGAGGAACCCTTTTAGGGATAGAGGAAGGAGGAATGTGCTTCTTGTGCCTTTTTTTGTAATCCGATAATTGTCTTTGCAGAGCAAGCAAGAATGTGCACACATCTATTACTGACTCCTTTTCCAAATATAGCTATATTCTAATAAAATCAAGCAACTTCACAATAACGCAAGGGGAAAAGATTTCCAGTGTCTTCACTGGGCATGTTTAAAATTCCCTAATATTTACATGACTGAAAAAAACCTAAACCAGCTCATCTTTTAGCCCCATAACTTAGGAATTCATTGGTTGCTGATGCCGTTTCGCTTGCATTGGGGAGCCCTGCTTTCACGTGCGGCTCAGTGACTTGTTTCTGCTGCCAGACTCTGCCTGTACAAACTCAGCTCTGCCTCTTCCCAGTCCTGATCGAGGCCTGTGTCAAGGCGAGGGGTCTGCAGATGCCTTTGATTGTCTAATGCCTTGTTGTCTAATTTGAAACATGCACTTTGAAGCAGAAAGCCAAAAGTTGTAGCTCTGTGGTGAACAAAGCTGAAACTGGTTAATCCCACCTGGTTTAGGAGGCTTTCGTTGTCTGCTGAGTGTCAGCAGAAGCCAGCTGTTGGCCCAACAGAACCCAGAAGTCGCTTGGAAACATAAATATATTACTTAGAAGCAACCCAGAGCTGTGACAACTTCCCGTGGGCCAGCAGTGCAATTGGGAAGTCTCAGTTCTCAGTTAAAATGGATCTTATTCCTGGATATGTTTTTGTTCCCGTATCCCTGTTTTTGAAATCCAAAACGATCAGATTTTTCTCCTTTTCTCTTTTTCTCCTCAGTAGAGAGTCCTGTTAAAATTTTTCTCTGCCATCACCAACGATCATCCTTGTAATCCAGTAGCAGCAAATTTCTGCTCTGGGTAATGAATCGCATTAAAGTTGGACAGAAGTGTTCCCCAAGACTGATAGCAAAACTCTACAACCAAAGGAAAAAAAAAAAATGTTCAGCCCAGGGGATAAGCTAGTTCAGCTGTAGAAGATTTCCTGCCTGCTACTTTCATGCCCTGCTTAGGGATTTATATCACAGAAAGCTTTAAAGTTTTTGACATCCTCTCCATCATGTGATGAGCTAGCTTATTTTTGAAATTCCTATTACTTGAACTGGAAACACGTGCAGGGGAAGGGAACGTGCACCCGTTGTCTCGGTTCAGCCTCTGAAATGTTTGCCTGTTTTAAACCAAACAAATACTTGAGCTTTTTGACACTAGCCATGATGTTGCACTCCACTGATGCTTTCTTCTGGAAATGTGAATAAAATTAATATAAGTTCAAACCTGACTCGTTCTTTCCGTGTTTGGGTCTGACCCCGGCACGTGCTCTCAGGGAAGCTGGGCTGGCTCGCTGCCCTGAGGGGCCATCAGCAGCGTGGGTTGGTCATCGCGGAGGTCCCTGGCTTTGTCCCCTTGTTTTCCTCCCCCTAAGCCTGGCAATCAAAATGCAGGCAGCATTTTCATCTTTTATCTCTTTCAGCAGGCGGAGCCAAGCCGTATATCTGAGCTCTCCTTGATTTGTACACGGGACAGCATCAGCCTTGGCTGGCATCGTCCACCGAGGCTGTGCCCGATCCCCCAATTCCTTGCTGACCTCTATTGCTGACAGAATATTTCAGGCCATCCCAGGACTCTGCTGTCTGCCTAAAGCAGCTTTCAAATTTGGGTGTTTAAAACTAGCAAGAACTTGTAATCAGTATGAATCAATGTTAAAGCTCTGCATTTTGGGGTCTTTGTGTCTGTTTTACCTTCCTTAATACCCTATTGGGCTTCTTCACTGTGTCCCCCATAACAATTTTAATTAACTCACCTGGACATTTGTTTCTGCTCTAATTGTAGTTAGCTGATAAATTGCAAAACATTGTGCAATATGCTGTCAGTTGGTTTTCCCCCAAAACCAGGTGGCAGAAGCTTTCCTCCTGATCTTCATGGAGGTGTTTCTGATAGAGCCAAAAGGCTGAAGCCGCACCTGCAGTGCGTCGCCGAGCCAAGGGCAAGAGGGGACCAGGGCCCAGATTCACTTTGGTGGCTGAGATTAGCAGACCTTTCGAAACTAAAAATATTGGAGAGCTGGCGCCCAGCCATAATTTCTAAACTATCCCATCATCAGGGTAAACATTTGCTCTCATTGGTTTTTCCCTTCCAAGGTTTTTTTGCTTCTATTTAAACCCCGGCTTGTTTGCTTTTGTTACCGTGAACGGATTCCCAGTCTGGTTAGCTTGGATGCTTGTTGCACACTCGGTAACATCAAATTTTGCTTTTATTTGCTCTGTTAGTTCCCTTGGGGTTCTGCTGGGATGCATGCTTGTCTGTGTTATTGCACTTGTGATACCTGAATCTCTCTGCGGAAGGGATTTTTTTTAAGCAAGGTTTTGATGGAGAAGTCTTAACAGAGCAGGATGCATTAATCACCCAAATGGCAGATTATATTTACAGATTATTCTGCTCCGGCAGACGTGGAATTTTTTGTCCTGAGTCATATTTCTCCTTGGGCAGGAAAAACCTGTAGTTTATTTTTTGCCTGCTTGAATGTTCAAGTTGTTCTGCGGTCAGCCCTGACCATGCCCCTTGAGATGGATGTTTCCCTCGTGCTGAGGCTCTTGCACAATTCCCTGGTGGGGTTTGCACACCCACTTGAGGGGTCAGAGGAGTCTCTGATTTAAGGTGAAGACAAAGTGTGGTGGAAGGGATGTGCCACCTGCATCGCTTCTTTGCATCATCCTTCAGCCGAACATCTCTCCCCTCATGAGCCTGGTTGCAACCCTTCAGACCGGCTCAAGCCACTGGAGCAAAACTCCTTAAACTCTGCCTGTCCCAAACACTTGTCAAACCAGTCTAATTACACTGAGCTTTGGCAGCTGTGACTCAAGGGTTGCCTTTGCACACACTCCATTGGAGCAGGTGGGCAGCCCCCTTAGCCTGCACCTCTAGAAGAGACCTCCTCCTCCTCCTCTTCCTCTCCAGCAGCCCTGCCACGTGGAGGACCGCGATACCCAGCTCTGCAGTGAGGTATGTGCACGAACCTTCACTTGTTGTCTGTCTTTGCTGGAAGCATGATGCTTTCCCGTAAGGGAAGGTGTGACCTGGAGTGCTCACCAGGCATTGTGTGATTTTTTTCGCATGCACAGAGCTTTGAGCTCCCCTCTGAGCAGCTCCTTCGTTCTTGTTAACGCTGGGGTGAAAATTTGCCAAAGGGGCATCCTACCCATCTCCATGCCATGCAGCATGTCTCCTGCATGATAAAAAAAGCGACCTGCTGTCCTCTCCTCTCCTCCTTTGCCTCCTCCCTTGGAGGATTTGGCAGAGCAGCAGTGCTGCATCCATGCCCCCGTGGCGGCATCCTCTGCCTTTACAGCCAGGGAGGCTGCAGCCTTCCGGAGAGCTGGGGGTGACGGGGGGCTGTTGGTCTTGGCTGCATGGTTCTGGAGTTTAAGAACTGGTACTTGCTGGGCTGAGCTCTTCTCCCGTCGTCATCAAGTGAGATGGTGCGACACAGGGGTTGCATTCGGAGTGATGGCGGCAGCAGATCGGGGTTTTATGGTTGGGGTGGTGTGAGCTGCTTGCTTTCAAAGATGAGTAACATTAATTTGGAGAAAAAAGCTTGTGCTGGAGTTGTGTTGTTCCTTTGAGAGGTTGACTGCGGCCTTTATTCCCTGCACGTGCAACGTGCCCAGATCTGGTTTGGGGGATTTTGGGGGGCTGCAGTGGGGTTGCTCTGGCGAAGGAGACGTCCACATCCCCCCAAGGCTCACCCACGGGAGGGAGCAGCCCGGAGGCTGCCGCAGAGGTTACTCTGCTGAGCATCTGCTTAAATGAAAAAGAAGCCAGGCCCATTTGCCTTTTAAGTGCTTTTAAACACTGATTTTCATTGTGCTTTTGCAGCAGGGTTGAGGTGTTAATCATCATTTTATCAGAGCTCAGTTAACCTGCTATTACCAGTGGGCATAAAAGGAGGCATGTACTGAGCACCAACGCCAGCTCTTACCTCCTCATACACGCCCATAGGGCTGGCTGGATCCTGCACCTCCAGGGACCCTCGGCAGGGTCTCTGCCTTGGTTTCCTACACACACCTCTCATCTGGCCACGTAAAACTCTCAAGTCCAACAGCTTTCCCAGCAGCAGGAACTGTAAAGACAGACACCACTGCAATACCCTGACAGCCCAGCCCCAGCAGGAAAGAAGGATGCAGGGATGGAGGGGGGAACTTGCTGTCTCCATCCTGCGTGTCTGAAGCCGACGGGCAACTTCCAGCTTCAGGAGAAAGAGATAATGGCAGTTGGAGGGGTTCAAGGACAAGGCTGGCTGTGCTCTGCCCAGGGGGGACTTCAACTGTGTTCACTGCACCCCAGCCATCAGCAGAACTGCTGGTCCTTTCCCCAAATAATGCACTTGCTCTGCTATTTATTGGCTTTGCGTGTCACTTCCCCTAATATTTTCTTACATCCTTGCCACCAAGAACAGCCTCAGCTTATTAATTGCCCCACGACATTTTCTCCTCTCTACATTATTCACCGTCCAGACACTCTTAATGTAAGCAAGATTTTTTTTTTTTTTTTTTATTTTGGAGACGGATACATTTGCTGCTGGAAAGTTTCCAGCCGTTTGTCCGAGAAATGTGCTGAAGACTTGTGCGAGCAGGGTATCTGTGCCATGACCCCGAGAGCTGCCGGCGCGGGGGCTCTGGCATCCCCCCAGCAAACCCCTTCCCCGCTGGCCTGACCAGCTCCCATCTCGGAGCCTTCAATCGCGTGGGTGTTGCGTTTGCGGTAAGGTTTGTCCTCAAAAACAGGGTTATGGTTTCACCAGGGTCAACCTTATGTCCCCACGTGTCATTGGTGGTGGATCCTTTTGGGCCAGAAGGTGGCTTTTTGCAGCAATGCTGATTTAAGAAGCTTTTCCACCTGCAGAGCGTTGTCTGGGCTCCCTTTCAGCTATGTGCTTGAGTTGACTCAAATTACCCAAATGTTAAAAAAACCCCAGAAAAGGTTGTTTCAAACTCGGATGGTTTCCATGGTTGGGGTCATGGCTGTGCTGGGAGCCGGCAGCTCTGCGGGTCGGGGTTGCCAAAACACCTCCGCTTCGTGCACCGTCCCTAAAACTCGAATGAAGCTTTTCCGCTCTGGGCTCAGGTACCCGGGGCACGCGGCTCTGGGCTTTGTTATCCCTGGCAGAAACGAAGCGCAGGGAAGCTGTGGTATGTCTCTGCGTTACGAAGTGGGACCACACAACTATTCAATGAGTCTCTCTAGATGGTTTTCGCACCGTCTTGAACTCGTCTCTCTTA
>NW_009196252.1:0-8205 GCF_000690835.1 Fulmarus glacialis | reverse complement strand
TATAAATTTCCCTTTTCCCAAGCATGTCTCTGGTGCTGGTTGATGGCTGGGGAAAGTCTTGCTCTTTGGTTTCAGTTAAAACTTTTCAAGCATCTTCATTTCAGAAAAAACACAACAGTTGAAATGTTGATTTTGCCCCCCCCTGCCTCGAAACTGATTTTTTTCCTCTTTCTTGTGCTGTGCCAGAGCCACATGTGCTGAAAGAATTAACCTAATTAGTCTTCAGAGCTCAGCAGCACCTTCTCCGTTTTTCTCCCTGGGTTGTTTTTCCTCTCTCTGCTCTCCCTCCCCTGCCTGCAGGATTTCCCTGCCTGCTCAGCTCTGCTGCCCTGTGAAGCTGCTTCCCCATCAATCTATTCTTCATGTGATCGGTTAATTCTGCTGCTCTCCCACAATCAATTATCTTCCCATCCGTGAACGCTGCACACACATGCAGCTTCCCCTTCTCTTTACCCCATCCCTCCTTTCCCCACCTTCCCAGTACCATCCGCTCTCCCAAAGGTCCACCCTGCCCCTGCATCCCTCCCGGAGGTGGTGGGCAGCAAAGGACGGGGGGTCCCTGGGGCATTGTAGGGTGAAGGCAGACCCACAGCTTTCCCACCGGCTCCTCCAAATCCCATAACAAAATGGCACGAAGATGTTCTTGGACAGCAGAAACACAGCCCCAGCAGCAACGCAGCCTCTCCTGCTCCCACCAAGGCGGGCTGTAGACCCTTCCTGCAGCAGAAAGCCCAGAATAAATAGGAGCAAGCAGCACCGAGTTCATCCAGCCTGAGCGAGACCAGGCTACAGGCAGGAGCACCATTTCTCTGCCCACCGCTGTGGCAGGAGCCAGGATAGGGTGACCCAAAATGAGTGGGAATCCCATGGCACTCAAAGGAGAAAGACCCCTCCATCAGCACAGGATGCTGTCGGGATCTTTGTGCTCCTGTGATGCTCACCAGTTAGAGATCTCAGGCTGGGCTGGAAGGATAAGTGAGCATCGGAGATGTAGTTGGTGTGAGTGGGAGAGCGATGCCGGTGGTTGCAGCACGGGCTACGTTGCTCATCTCGTTGCAGCATCCTCGCAGCAGGTCTCCAGCGAAGGCGGCTCTGGGAATGCTTTCCCAAGGGATGGGGAGGCCCCTTTCCCACCCTCCTCTCCATAAATCAACCAAGAGGGTTTCCGTGTCTTCCTTGCTGCTTTCTCCACTTCCCCAGGATTTTGCAAAACTGTGTGCTGAACGACCCATTTGGAAGGAAACTGCCCTAAACAACTGTGAACTAGGTAGTAGATAAAGGAATCATTTACATTTCAAATAAATAAAGCATTTTTGGCTTTGGATCAAAACATAGTTGTGTTCAATGTTACTGGTTTCGGAGTGAGTCACTTTTTTTTTTTTTTTATACCCAGGCAGTTTCTCTTTTAAAATGTGCATGACGACTTCATGTAAGCAGGGCAACAAGCAGACTATTTTTTTTTTTCACTATTGCACAGAGTTATCCCCACGACAGAGCCACCGAAGCTTTTCTCTTGCCCTAAAGCCAGTACTTGTTTACGTCTACTTACAACCAAATCACATTAAACAGCCAGAGTGAGCAGCAGATAGCACTCTTGCATGTTGCCACCGTATTTCCAGCTGAGTGTTGCGAATAATTCTACATCCACTACAGACGGAAAACCTTTATAAACTTGGATCAGAGCTTCTGACCGTGGAGCTTCTTCCAGGTGGGATAAAAATACAGAGATTTGTTCCTATAACTACGAAGAAAAGGGCTGGACATGAGCACAGAAGGTAACAAAATGAACCCTGTCCGCCTATAACTATGAAGAGCTTGTGATAACCAGGAGCAGCATAATATGCTAATACCCAAGAAAAACAATACCCACTCTAGCTGGAGACTCTTGGCATGGCAGAAGAAGTCAACCATGAGCCTTGGCTCTCATTCCAGGTGTTGTGCTTAATTGACACCCAAGCGATGGGGGTATCACAGCCTTTATGGTGAGATGATGGAGCTTCTGGTACGTGCTACTGCCCACCTCCTCACTAGGAGCTTTCTGGCACCCAGGCGAGATGGATGTGATGTTTCTGCATGAGCTTCATCAATGGGAAGAGCTGGGAATATGCGTTTAAGTCCTTCTGGATGGCAGAAGTCGGGTAACGGCGTCTTCACAGAGCAATATGATGTAGTAAAGTGAATTCTCGGAGCACCGTTTGATCTTCCAGAGTCTTCAGCCAGAGCAGTAGCAACTGCATCCCTTTAAGAAGACACGTCTGGTTAAGATCATCTACTGCTTCCTCTGAAACGAGATTTAAAATAGGAGACCTCCCCTTCAAAGAGGCAGCTTTGTTTAGCAGTAAAATTGATTAATTACTGGAAGGGATAAAGAAAACAAAGTCTTCTGTTGATCCCACGGGGTAGGACCTGCTGTGGCAGAGATACTCTGCAGATAACGGACGGTTTTACCTTCCGTTACCTCTTCACACCCTTCTGCTCTCGGGCAGAAGCCAAACAGCTTTGGACCGTGAGGGACCGTCGTGTGTTGCTCTTGCCCGGTTTCAAGGGAGAGCATCATCCGGATGGGTGTAGACCCGTCTGCCAGTAGCTACAACACGGACCATCAACTGCTCGGCTCGAGGGCAAGTGAGGACAAGAGCTCCCGCCTGAGCCCGTTTCTACCGCACACGAGTGCTGTCTGCTTTCATCCCTTCTCCCTGGGCACGCGAAGGAGAGAGGGAGATAAGGTAGGACAGGATTTATGTGATCTGGTGTGGTCCAGAGATATGCAGGGCGATGTAAAAAGTATGATTTGTTTCAGCTGGCATCAGCTGAACATCTCGGCTGAGGTATCTCGGCTCCTGTGCTGGTCAAGGGAGAAGAAACCAGCATCTGCGGAAATGAATTAATCCTCCTTCCCTTACACAGCTTTTTTGGAATCGGGTGTGTGGAAACGCTGACTTTCCCCCTTAACTCTTGGGAGAGCCCAGAGGACGGCTGGTTTTCAGATGACTGAGGTCAGATGTGGTGAATCCCCGCAGGCGAGATGTACGGGATGCTTTCAGTAGTGTTTATTGCATGTGTTATTATAACAACACGGCAGGATTTTTCTCCTCTCTCCTCTTCCCTTACGCCTGCCTGCGCAGGTTCTGAGCGTGATTAACCTAGAAAAGCTCCTTGCAATGTTCAGCAAGTGCTGGTTAACTTTCGGAAACCGTCGGCCGGGAAATATCAGCAGCTGGAGGGGTTGGCAATGCGGGCGCCTGGCTCGGTGGTCCCGGAGGCGAGGTGCGTTGGAGCTCTTTCCTCGCAAGGGCAGGAGGGTCAACTAATTCGCTGCTGCTCAGGCAGCTCAGCGTAAAATCATAGATGGAAAAATTCAATAGTTGCACATGAGATCATGAAATAGTCCCAAAAGAATGAAAAAAACCCCCGCCCTGATACCCCTATGGGAGCTCGGCTTCAGCAGCACTCATAAAATCACCACTTGAGCCCTTGGCAGAGTGTTAATTATTTTCCTGCCTATTAGAGCCACGTGTGCAATTGCTCCAGCGCGCGTTAGCGGGGTTAGCGAATTACTCTCCCAAATGGCTTCTTTTTTCCCCTGGTTTTCATCTAGACACAGTCGCCTGGAGACCGGATCCAAGCCTTCTGCTTAATGTGGTGTCAAAAATCTTTGCTCATCAGATGATCCCTTTCCCCTGGATCACTGAGAGGGAACCCATTCTGTAGCGCTGAGATGCCAAAGGAGCTTGCACTGTTGCCTCGGGAGAACTCCAGGGTTTGTGAGCCTGTTTGTTTACTACTTCTCCAGAAAATCGTCCCAAATTTCATATCGTTTCTAGGAAGATGAAGCGGCATGTAGAGGAAAGCAGCACTCTGACAGCTGGGATTCCCTCTAGGTTCGGGATCGTTTCTTCCCAGGAATTGCTTCTCTCTGGGCAAGAGCCGAGGCCAGGCTGTTCTTCGGTTGCTGTTTAATTAGTTCCTAAGTTCTTCTAGTGCAAGTGTGGATCTACATAAACTAAAAATAATAATCTCTATAAGCACCTTTGTAAGGAACGGAGCTTTGTAAGGTCCCTGCCTCATGGCACAGATTCCCCACCTTCCCTTTGGACCTGCCCATCTCCTCCCCTCCCTGTTTCCTTTTTTTTTTTTTTTTTTTTTACCCTGTTTGTAGTTCCTAGTCCTCGCTTCTTGCTATCCATATCTGGGTTGGGATCTCCAGCCAAATACCCCTTGGCAAAGGGGATGGGAATAAATGGCTCGTGGGTGGCTCGGACCCTTCGTGGGTGGCTCTGCCACCACCCAGCTCTGCTGAGCCTCCAACCCGTGCCCCCGTGAAAAGGAAAGATGCTGCTTTTGTTTTTCGACTGCAGTCCCCAGAGATGCTCTAACAACTGAGCTTGACTCCTTGACAGGTTTCAGCTAATAATCACACCCAAATGTGCCTGCAAATATAATCAGTGGTAAATGCGCAGATAGAATCATGCCAGGGAAGAGAAGAGGTGCCATTTAGCAGCTCTAGAAAAGCCTGCAAAGAATCAGCTTTCTACAGACTATCGGTCCTTGGGGAACGATAGCACATGCAATATTCAGTGGGACATGGAAAGGAACACGGAAAGAGCCATAAATATCTCCAGGAAAAAAAACCACCAATGGAGATTATGAAGCTGAAGAGGATCAGAGGTCTGGAGAGCCTCCTCCGCGAGCCACCACGGCTTGAGACCTTCATTGACTCCCCTCCAGCCTGTGCTTACAGTGAGAGAAACCCACGGTGTTTACCCACAACATGATGGTGTTTTGGGCACTGGGAAGGATTCTGAGCTCCAAAAGCTTTATGGGGAGCAGGAGAGGCCGGAGGGGAGCGGGCGCGCGGGGCAGCCTGCGCACATTGCCACGCTGCTCGCTGGAGGAGCCCGGCACAGACCTAATCTCATTACGGTATTTTCCATAACATTACAACACTGACATAATTATTACAGGATTTTCCGTTAGCCAGGCCGTAATTGGAAACTTGCTGGGGGAAACAGTGTCAGGTTCCCTAAATGAAAGTTATCCCGTTTGCTCCCAGAAAAACTCCCAGTGTCTGGTTGTTCCTGCTTAGTCCATCCTGGGTCCCTTTGCTGGTGTCTCCTCCCTTAGGTGTCCATAAAACATCATCATTTCTGAAATCAGCACTGCTTGATCCTCTCCAGAGGGATTATAGCCAGCGTTTTTCACGCTGGTTGTTGCCTTTGCACTGATGGTCAATCGGCCGTGACCGTCTCGGGACTCGCGCTGGGGTGCCGGGCTGCAGCGACCCGCCAGGGTTGCGGATATATATATATATATATATAGGCATGTATGGACTGGGATGGGTTGCACAAAGCTTGGTGTTTTCTAGGTGACATTTCTCAGCAAAGCACGGTAACTGGTGTCATTTCACCTCCTGAATTTCTGTCCATGCATCCGGCCTCCTCACCTCTGCTCCGTGCCGTCGGCCCAAGCAGCCGAGTCCTTTTCCATGAGGGGAGGGGGAAAACTCGCCTGGTGCCAAGAAACTCCAGCCGAGGGCTTTGAAGCTTGCTGAGGTCCAGCGGCAAGAAGCAAGGCCTTGCAATGGAAAGGGCTGGGCTGTTTTAATTGCAAACAGCGTTACTGGCTTTGCTTGTAAAACGACTGCACGCGCTGCCTGGCTGCACCGCCGCCGCGTCCGAGCCTGTCCCAAGCAAGAAGGGGCTCACAGCGGCTGCTCCCTGCATCTGGAGAAGCAGCTTTTGGATGTTTCTCCCCAAGAACCAAAGCAAATGACGGAGCAGGGGAAGGCTGAGCCGTCCTTTCGCCGAGAGCGCTCACGCCGGGCTCCTTTCGGCAAGGCGAGTTGTGCGGCAAACCCTGCTCCGGGCAAACGCTCTTTGCAGGGGGAGAGGCAGGTTGGCTTTGCACGCCTGCTCGTTAGCATGTGGGCTTGATTATGCACAAGGAAGGGCAGGAGGCTGGCAGGGGAGAGAGCGCGCGTGTGTGTGTGCATGTGTGTGTGCACAGTGCAAACTATTCCGGTTGCCGCCAGCGGTAATGGTTGCCATATGGAGGAACGCGCTGAGGATGCGTGGCTGGCTGGGAGCGGGCAGAGCCTAATTCTCACGATGGGTTTAAGCTGCAAAATGTTATTTGTGGGCATCTTTTCCCTGGAGCGCACCAGCCTGGGATGCCGGCAGAGCAGCCGTTTCGGGGATGTTCATGCGATGCGTGTGTAGCCGACGTTGTGACATGAAACCGTCCTGATACCTCTTTTTCTTGCGCCATCTCCCAGTGCGCAGCGTGGGGCAGGGGACAGCGGCATGTCTTCTTGTGCAGTGTTCAGGCTGCACGTTTGCACCCAACCCTTGGCCTTGCAGGGGCCTGGGGGTCCTGCCGAATTCCGGATTTCCGCTATTTCTCCAGATATGAAAGTGTGAGATAAACCGACATCTGCTGGCACATCTCGGCTGCCAGGAGCTTTGAGCCTCTTCTAGCTTCTCCTTGCAAACCCTCTCCTGCGCCGCAGCAGGGAAAGCGCTCGGTGCTGACCTTGCATCCCGGTGGGATTTAAGCCATGTCCCCTCTGGGAACCAGGGCCGCCCAGAGAAGGCAATGGGAGTTTTGTCTACCTGAGGATGGCAATCGCACCCGAGAGGGTCACACGTTTTGGCTGTTGCATGGGGCAAGGGGGGTCCCCTGCACCCCCAGACAAACTGCAGAGCTGGGTGGTTCGGCTGAGGCTGGAAAGGACGATGCTACAGCCCCACGACACATGGGGGTTTGTTTAACCCCCAGCCAGACACTGTTGTTCCGTTAATTTCTGAGTGATCTGTGTCAGGGCTGAGCCTTTGGGTGGAAATTTATAAGCTGCCCTGTAAGAGGTGTCTGGAGAGGCACCAGCTCCTGATGTACAGGGACATCGAGGAGGCTGAGGTTGGCACTGGAGGAGAGGCAGAGCGGAGAGAGCTGGCTATAAAGAAGATGAGAGAGAGCAGGGTTCATCCATCACATTCTTTTTTTTTTTCCTTCTTTCTTATTTTTAAGGTGAAAATGCATTTGCTGCAAAAGTTCTGACTTTAATCTTAATTGCAGTCTTTAGCAGGGAAATCGCCTGGGGTAGTGGGCTCGCTGCTGGAGGGTGATTTGCCACTTTGGTGGCCTAAACCAGCATATTTCTGGATCATTTATCACCCATGTATCACTGGCATTGCCCTGAACAAAGAGGGCTCAGGCAGCGAGGACACGGTGGCACAGCCTGGTCCCGCAAGTGCAATCGGCTCACGGATGCCGCAGGGCATCAGCGCAATGAGAGAGGTCCCACCTCCCCATCTTGCCCCGTTTCCAGATGCCCTCTGCACACTCGCACAGGGAAAGACCTCGCAGCATCGGCTCTGAAAGTGCCCTACTTTACCCCCAAGCTCATCGCCTGTCCCCAGAGCCCTCTTGCTCTGGCAGTTGTACCTGGGTAAGCTCCAGCTGTCGGTTCCATTTATCTGGGCTGCGTTAAGTGCCTGGCAGGTTGCATTATTCTTTAAGTGCGCGTAGTTTCTCCAAAATTCATCTTCTTCCTAGTGAGGCGCAGCAGTTCCCCCAGGCTGGCAGGAGTGAAATCTTGCAGCATCCCAGACGGTGGTTCCCAGTGACCTTCCCCGGCAGCCGGTGGTCGCTGCTGCGGGATGCTGAAACTCCCACATCGTGCTTTTTCCTGGTAATTATGGAAAAGCGGGATTACAGCTTCACCGTTTGGGCTTTTTCTTGTATCCCATCAGCTGTGGATCTGCTTATTTTTATCTAGAAAATAGGATACTGAAGGTATATACCTGTTGCTAATAGATATTTCAACTGAGGTCAAAGTACTGTCCCTCGTTACATCTAGAGGGGTGGAGAAATGCAATTAAAAGCTCTCCATTCTGCTAATAATAATTAAACAAGTGCATTTATTAGCCAGGGCAGCTCCACTTCTGATTAGCATTGGTAGGATCCAGGGGTGACTAACGAGATGACATTAATGGTGAACTATCCTGCACTGGGACTTCTGTTCTGGAGTAAAAACCGAGATGTCCAGAGGATGTGGAGCAGGCTGGGGGGAGGGAATGGAAACTCGGATTTTTGTATCCCAGGACTCGTCGGGCATCAGCAAAGCGGAGCTGGGACCTGCGCTGGGTACCGCCTGGGAGCGACAGCTTAAACCACACCCCTGCCAGCTTCCAGCGCTCGGAAATG
>NW_009196251.1:3917-4299 GCF_000690835.1 Fulmarus glacialis | reverse complement strand
TTTTTTCACTCCCTGCTTCTCTGTATACACACAGGACTTGGGTTTATCTGCTTTCTCGCCAATATTTTTTTATATAACGGTGAAATATTTATATTGTCCAATAAAAGGCAGTAAGCCTGCAATCTCACGCAAATTCATTTGAGACCGGGAGCTTCGTTGTCTGAATTTTACACCCGGCACTGACCCCTGGTAATTGGCTCCATACATCTTTAGCATCGCGGATTTACATAAGGCTTGGGGGCGGGGGGGACTGATGGGGGGGTCACCCCGCCTGCCCCACGGCCCATCTAGCAGGGGATGGTGGTGCGCCATGTCTCCTCCTGTCCCACCGTGGCACGGCCGGTTTTTTGGGGTTTTTGGGGGTTTTGGTGATGCCGGTGGG
>NW_009196251.1:2193-3753 GCF_000690835.1 Fulmarus glacialis | reverse complement strand
GGGACCAGCTGCTGAGCCTGGCGGTGGCGGCTCCTGCTGTTTCAAACCCAATTTGCCCCAAAAGTGCCTGTTTTGGGAGCCGGGTGGGATGCTCGGGACGGGACGTGCGTCGCCATCAGCCGGAGTTTGGGGCGCAGCGGAGCCCCACGCAGGCACCTCCGGACCTCCGCCACCAGCACCTCAGCCCCCAATTTATCAAAAAGCAATTAGTAGCCTCCTCGCACTCAGGTTTTATGGTTTCTGTCTCTTCCCACCGACTGCAGGGCAGTAATTAGAGTCTGTCTAATGAGGTTTGCATGGTGGGGATACGGTCTCTCGCCCTATCTCCCCGTCAGACAAAGGCTTTGCCACGGTTTATGGTGCTGGCATAAATTTTATCTGGCTGTTTTCACCGCGATACAAGTCGGATAGGGACCGGGACATCCCCTGGCACGGCCGGGCTGTGGGATTTACCAGGGAGCACCCGAGGGGTCGCTTCCCATCACATCAACCCCATCTTTTTTTTTTTTTTTTTTTCCCCCCCCCCCCATTCCGCAAAATTAAAAAGCCATCTATATCTTAAAAACCTTATTTATGAACACTTAAGCATAAGTAAGTCATCCTTGGACGGCTTCCCTCCCCGCTGATGGATGTAATCTGGCACCGGGGTGGACCGGGAGGGAAATCTGGCAATACAATATGCTGTGCTTGACTATTTTGACACTCGGAGTGCGATGTTTTTTTTACAGTTACTGATGAGCTTATGGCACTGCTCCTTTTGGAGAAGCGAGGAGGAGGCTGGGGCTGAGAATATTGATTAGCGAGCTCCTGATTATCTCAACAACCCTCTCGGCTTGCCTTTTCTTTTGCGGGGAATACAGAATTTCTTCAATTATTCATATAAACCTCCTTGTCGATATTGCCAACGCGCCGTGGCTGCGCGACGCAGAGCAAAATCAGTCCGGGGGAGTTATATCCCTGCAATCTTAAAACCCAACCCTCCTAAACCACCTTGATTTTATTTCCCCCCCCCCACTTTTTTTTTTTTTTTTCTCTTCCTTTCTTTCTTTTTTTTTGTTTTTTTCCCCTGTGTCTTTGCATTTCTATGTCTTTGCTTCAGTAAGGACTGGAGAATGAAAGCATGGAGGCCTGGAATCACACCTGCAGCGCGGCGGGGGGAAAGCACACAGTCTCATAAACATTTAATTGAACTCAGCCGGGAATTTAAGAAAAATGTACCTGAGGTACGGGAGATTTGCTGTTGGAGAATTAACTCGGCAGGACGGCGGATTTCCCTCCCCGACAACTAGATTTTTGAAAACCGTAGATATAAGTGACTAACAAGAAGGGAAGCTAATTAGCCACAAAGGCAAATTATAGCCCCTAACCTTGGGGTATGGGGATTTTTTTGCTCTCGCTGCCTCCGGTAGCTCCTTTGGGTGGGCAGAGCCGGGAGACGGGGGCTTTGCGGGGGGACGCAGCATCCGCCTGGATGCATCCCGGCAGCGCGGGAGGAAACTTTGGGTTTCGAGGCGTTTATAAAAAGTAAGCGTTGAGCATTTGGCGCCGAGATGCTGGCAC
>NW_009196251.1:1536-2146 GCF_000690835.1 Fulmarus glacialis | reverse complement strand
AAAAAAAAAAAAAAAGACGAGAAGGGAAAGAAGAAAAAAAAAAAAGAGCAACTCTAAAATAGCTTTCTTTGGAGGCCGTGCGGGGAGGGGTGTTTTCTGCCTGCCTGGGTGGGAGGAAAAACTGGCAGCGTTGTAGGGGGCTGCTTGAAGGAGAGGTGGGCAGGGGAGCGGGCGGGAGCTGCCCTCGCCCCCCGCCATGGTCCTGGGCATGATCCCAGCCATGATCCCAGCCCCTTCCCACCCCATCGGCTCTTGGGGGGTTGAAACGGGAAGGGGAGAACCCTGGGAGGGACAGACTGGACCCTTGGTGTGGCCAAGGCGTGGGGTCGCTGTCCCCAACCCCTGAGGGGTTTCTGCAGCCGATAAAATCTCTCTGCTTTCCCTCCCCGGCCGGTGCCGGGGGGTCCCTGTGCCACGCCTGGGCAGGGCCCTGCTGCCAGCGAGCTCCCTCATGTCCCCTGCAGGACACCAGGGGTGGTGGCCCTGCCTGGAGAGCTTCTAGGCAGGGGAAGGAACCGTCGCCGCTGGGAGGTGCCATGGTGTGGTCAGGAGGCGTCATGGCATGGCCAGGAGATGCCATGATGTGACCGGGAGGTGCCCCGGCATGGCC
>NW_009196251.1:0-1286 GCF_000690835.1 Fulmarus glacialis | reverse complement strand
ACCAGGAGGTGCTGTGGCGTGGCCAGTAGGTGCTGTGGCATGGCCAGGAGATGCTGTGGCATGGCCAGGAGATGCCATGGCATGGCCAGGAGGTGCCATGATGTGACCGAGAGGTGCTGTGACATGGCCAGGAGGTGCCAGGTCATGGTGTCATGGCCAGGAGATGCCATGATGTGACCAGGAAGTGCCATGGCATGGCCAGGAAATGCCGCGTCATGGCCAGGAGGTGCTGTGGCGTGGTCAGGAGGTGCCATGGCACGGCCAGGAGATGCCATGATGTGACCGGGAGGTGCGTGGCATGGCCGGGAGGTGCCATGGTGTGGCCGGGATGCACTAGATGAGGTTGCAATGGGTGATCTGAGGAGCTGAGCACCGGGGTGGGATGACGCGGTCCCAGCCCACCCCGTTGCTGCAGAAGGCACCTCGCTTCTCCATCCTCCAGCCTGACTCAGGTGCTCCCCGTGCCCGTACCACATCCTCGGAGGCTCCGCGGATGCCTTGGCTTTGGGCCCCGATGCCGGCGAGCCATGCGTTGCACTTCAGGATACCTCCTCTTCTCCCCGGCTTTTTAACACTCTCTCTTCGGGGGCTGCTTTCGCTGCTCCTCTAATGGGCTTCGATGGAAACCCCTGGGGAGCTGCCGGTACTCTGAGCTTGCCAGCAGCGACACATTAGGGTCTGTCATCTGCTGAGCATTACCTGGTTTTAAATCTGTCTCTTTGGAGCCACGGAACTGCATAAGAAAATATTAAAGTAAACAATAAGTGGATTTACACAAATGCGACTGATTTCCATATTTTTCATCACTTCATTTTATTACTGGGTTTACTGATATGCTCATTTATTTATAGGGCAATCCAGTATTGATTCATTCCGATGCACTATGCGTAAACACATAAAAGAGAGTGATAACAATAGGAATACATTTTCAGTCTTTTAAATACTGCATTTTTTCCGATAGTCTTCATTAGATCCGCTACGAGAATATGAGCTATGTCCTTCGGGGAGCCCCGGCCGGTCCCTCCGCCCAAGTGGCTCTGGATTTATGGGGGTGTAAGGGAGAGCAGGATGCGATTCCCGGCTCAGCTGCCTTCCCCCCCTGCCCCGGGTTTTTTTTTCCACAGGAGGTTTTGGGGGATTTTATCCCAAAAGGTGGATTCTGCTTCAGTGCCAGGCAGAGCGGGATGGACACAGCGTGCTGCTGCTTCTCCTGGGGCCAGGCTCGTGGGGGCCCTGGCGACAATTTCCCCCCACCTCTTTTTTCCCCCCTAATAATTTTTCTTTTT
>NW_009196250.1:0-2253 GCF_000690835.1 Fulmarus glacialis | reverse complement strand
AGCCCCATCACTGCGGGGTGCCCGTGGGTGGGGACACGACTCCCACCAGCATCCCACCATCCCTCCCGGCTCGGGAGAAGGGGGAGGAAGCAGCCCGACAGCAAGGCAAGGACTGGACACCCCAGGATCCTCACCCCATCTCCATTCTAAGCCTTCACCCCTCCATCCTCTACATCACTCGCGGAGGCTTTCGCAGGAGGTGAGATCCCAACGTACATCTGAGGTTGCGCAGCTCAGAGAGGGGCTGTAAAGGGCGATGGGGGCTTGTCTGCAGGCAGATGGCAATCACCCCTGCCCACCCCATGCCAGAGACTGTAGGCACCTTCAGGCCAGCAGCTAAGGGACAAGAAAGGTGACCTAAGGCCAGCAGCAACTGGAGGAGGAGAGGCCTGGTCTCCCCAGTGCAACCTCTCCTTGCTGATGCTGTGATAACGTTGATGGGAGAAAGGTGGAACAGCCGGGGACATCTTGACACAAAGGGTTATGCTCATATGGCCATTTCCATGGGAAATCACACGCATGCGCGCACACACACACACATCTTCCAAAAGCCAAAACGGACAAAAATAAAGAGGTCCCTTAATTCAAGGCATGAATTAATCCTGGCACCCTCTGCAACCCCTTCCAAAAGCAGCTCATCCCCCCAGGGGATGCAAAAGGGGTGATGTTCCAGGTGCCTGCTGCATTGCGGGGCGTCCTCAACACACACAAGAAGTACCCGCTTCCCCAATGCCGGGAGCTGGCAGCAGGGTCAGCCTCCCTTCACGTTTCCCATCATGGATGGAAGATGCCTTTGGGGACCAGGCTGGTGACAGTGGGATCCAGGAGGTGCAGGGGAACACAATAAGCCCCATCTTTTGTAGGACCTTCCCAGCGTATCTGGGACAGCCAAGCCCTGGCTGAGAGCTGCAGGTCCAAGCTGAGATGCAGAGTGAGATCATCTCCAAAAACCTCTCCCACGCTCTGCCACTTAGCCGGGAAGATTTTTTTCAAGTTCCTTCCCCAGCCTTCTAGATGACGAGGCTTTGGCAAAAGCTATTTCATGGTGCCTGTGCTCTGCTTTACCTTTCTCTGGGCCTGAATAGGGGAGGGAGAGAAAAATGGCGATAAACCACATTTAACAAAACAACCCCCATCCCCGAAGGCCCCAGCCCACAGCCGGGGGTGCTGGCAAGGGACACCTGAAGTGAACCATCAGTCCCGAAATAGATCTATCTCAGAGGGCAAAAGGCAAATTGAATGAAAAATAAGTTACTATTTTTGAAGCCTGAATCCAGTTGTTATGGCAACCAAAGCCTCGCGCATCGTACTGGGGAATGGCTCCAGCCCCAGCACTGCCTCCGAACCCCGCAGCTGGAGAATCTCAGGCAGTCAGGAGCTGCTCGATGGTGGGATGTGGAGATGTCCATGCTCACACCACCCATACCCCACCGGGACGCGTCCCCTCCCCACACGGCAGCTCTTCTCTTGTCCTTGCTTTTCTTTCCTCTGCCATCTGGGGTGCTCTCCCCACCTTCTTGTAAAGATCTGAGTAATGGTAATGATGTTAAGGAGAGTTTCCAAGATTCGGGGGTACCCTGAATGCAGTGACATTTTTGTCAACAAAACGGGGGGGTCTTGCAGAGTTTTCCTTTAGAGGAGGAATGGGTCATGAAGCCCAGGGCTGCTTCCTCCCCAAAATATGCAAAGTCCCAAACCCTGCAGGAGTCCCATAGCTGGAGACACCTCTGTGTGTTGTCTCCCACTCCCAATGACAGGTCCCAACGGGATCGTGGCTGGGACCAGTGTGAATATCCGCGCCTTTGGGTGCTACGACGGTGGCATTGGGCTCTCCTGGCAGCACATGCTGTAATCACGTTTCCCCGGGGAGGGAGGTTTTCTTGCACATTAAGCTGCTGGAGCCAGCAGGTGAGAAAAGAGGCAATTTGAGATTAAAATCTGCCACCTCCTAGCAGGAAAAACCTCCCTGCCAGAGAAGCAGCTTTGGATGGGTAGAAGGAGTTACGGGACACGTGGGTGGGTTGGCAGCAGTTGTAGTGGAGGGGCAGCGTGGGGGGCAGGACTGGTGGGGGGGCCGTGGGCTGTGGCAGGGTGGATGCAGGGCAGCAGGGTGCTGGGGTAGGGCCGCTTGGGTTTAAGCCATTTGGAGGAGTCTCCTCGCCAGCAGCTGGAGGGTCGTTAAACGTGGGGGAGCCCAGAAGTCCCTTATACATCGGGGGGCCGCCAGGCTGGTGAAGGAGATGGCTCCGTCAC
>NW_009196249.1:0-429 GCF_000690835.1 Fulmarus glacialis | reverse complement strand
GACCATGGTCCCGGTTGCTATGGAAACCAGCAACCAGGGATGCTGGTCACCTCCATTCCCGGTTGCCATGGCTTCCGGTTGCTATGGTAACTGGGGATTAGAGATGCTGGTTGCTATGGTTCCTGGTTGCTATGGTTCCCGGTTGCCATGGTAACCGGCGCCCAGGGATGCTGGTCTCCTCTGTTGCTCCTTGCTGGGGTTCCCGGGTGCTATGGTAACCGGTTGCTATGGTAACCGGGGACTAGAGAGGCTGGTTGCCATGGTTCCCAGTTGCCATGGTTCCCAGTTGCCATGACAAACAGGGATGCCGGTTGCCATGTTTTTTCTGGTTGCCATGGTTCCCGGTTGCTATGGTAACCAGGGATGCGGTTGCTGTGGTTCCCGGTTGCCATGGTAACCAGGGATGTGGTTGCTGTGGTTCCCGGTTGC
>NW_009196248.1:9970-10636 GCF_000690835.1 Fulmarus glacialis | reverse complement strand
ACTGGCCCAGAGGTGTGCTCCTTGGGGACGCCCGCGGGTCCCCACCGCCCCCCCAAGCGGAGCCACCACCTGCCCCAGGAAAGGTGGCTCACATTGGCAGGGCATGGCCACGTCTGCCATGTACGCACCTACGCGAGCATGCACGTCTGCACCCACGTTAGTAGCTGCAGATATGAATGAAATTAATTGGTTTTAATTAGCCTGTGTAAACAAGATCCTTAAATTTTTTGCCACATGAGAGCTTTGGCAGTCTCCAATAAATTAATCCTTTTTATTATATCAATGACAGGGCGATGATCAAATAGGCTTTGATATAGATTTTGGGATTTATCACCTAGTAGCACTCTGATATGCTTGAACTTTTTTTTCCCGCTGCTGCTGCTGGAGGCAAGAACGAGGCTACAAACGGCGTTTGCTTCAGAGCCTGCTCACAGGCGAAACGGGGGATTTGGCAACAAATGGATGGGGGACGCCAGGGAAACTTTGAAGAAAAGTTTGTCTTCGGGATTTGTTGGGAAAGTAGAGGTTTTGGTGGGTAGGGACGTATGGGGAGAGATGTGGGGGCAAGGGGCATCCTGTAACGAGGCATAGCAATTAGTGTGTCGTGTCAGCGCATCCTGCAGCCAGAGGCTGTTAACCGGCAGCACAGTCCCCTGGCTCCACCTC
>NW_009196248.1:7784-9927 GCF_000690835.1 Fulmarus glacialis | reverse complement strand
TGCCTGCCGGCGAGCAGAGTATGGCAGAGGGGAGAGCTGGGCCCCTGAAAGCCCCGGGGCGCAGGAGGTCTCGGGCTGTGAGGCTGTGTCCAGCTGGAGCTGCTGTCCCAACCGCGTTGCCAAATGTCCCTTTGCTGGCCGACACCGCGCGGTGTCCAGCGGGACAGCGCAGGGTGGGCGATGGGCGAGCGCGGGAGTGACAGCCTCAGACCACGGCCCCGGCCGAGCGGCTCTACCCCCTGGGACCGGAACCATCCGTGGCTGCCTGCCCGGCCCGGCGTGGCACAGAGCCGGCCCAGGGCTTCTCCTCACTGACTCGGATGGTGCTTCACTGCCCTCCGAGAGAGTGGTGTGTGTGTAGTTGGGGACAGCACCCCAGGGCTTTTGGGCTGTGCTGAAAGTGGCGTGGTCACTCGCACGGCCTTAGCAAGGGCAGCAGGGAGCCTGTCGGCTGCCATTTCATGGCACCAGCAGCTACACCAAGACCTCCCGTGTTTATCCTACCGTCTCAGCTTGCGCCCGTTTCTCTCAGCACTGGCTCCCCATTAGCCTGGTCTATGCATATCTTTCCTCCCGCCGTGCCGAGCCTGGGCGGAGACGGGCTTCACCCGTGCTGCGGGACACCTTGGCAGGGCTGGTGCCCACAGCAGATTTCTTGCTCTGGCATGTCATAGCTGATTTCCCAGGTACTGCTAGGACGCAGCCCAGAACCTATGGCTCAGCTGTCAGCAAAGGTTTTAAATGCCGGCACCACCCTTCCCTGTCACCCGTTGCAGGAAGGAGTGAGTGGCTTTGTATTTCAGGTGCATGGGGAAAACAAATTCGGTGGCAGACCGGCTGCCCAGGCTGCTAGGCGTGCCCGCAGGAAGCGAGCAGCACCCACGTCCCGCCTGGAAAGCCCAGGAGACCAATTTAGCAGCCGTGCTGTCCCAGGCGTCCCCTCTCCACCGTGGGCGCAATGGCCGGGGAGCTGCTGCGCACAAAACCTTCTCCTGCTCTCTGCCAACAAGGGAAGGATAACTGGATGGGAATTCTAATCATATATTATATTACCGTGTCATATTAGACTAATAAAATCCTAATATGATACAGGAATGGGGAGCATATCATAACTCCTCTGTGGCTAATACAATGCATGCAATAAATCACTCCCAGGGCTTATCCTTAACAATTGTATCAGTGCTTTCTGTGTCACGCTGATAACTCAGTCCCTCTGATCTAATGGTTCACTTTTCTTCACAGTCCATATGGTAGTGACATTAAAGCTAATGAAATAAAATAAAATTTGCCAATCTTTGAAGAATTCCATTCTTTAAAAAGATGTATTTTATTAACACAAACTGGAAACATCTTCAGTTACTCGGAGTTATTTTTACCACATTGGAAATACATGGCACAGGTATTGGCATCAGCATCTTACATCCAACTCGTGTGGTCTTTGCAAAAGACATCGCTACAGGATAACACCGCGTTGTTCAGCCTAGCACATTTAATGCCACGTTCGCATCGTCAGCAGAGCTGCCCCCATTGAACCAGTCCCACGGGGCATGGATTTTGCTGTGCCAGAAGGTCGCAATCTCCCCGACTCTTCCCTTCCTGGGCTGAGGATCCCTCGTTGCATTCAAGGCCAGATACACAGGGAGCCGGGAGCTTGGCGTCTGAATGCCAGGGAGAGGAGATCATCGCTTGCTTCGCTTTTGGCACATGAAGGTTTGCTTTTCTTCGTGGGGCTGTGAGAGGGCTGCAGAGGCGGCTCCCGTAGCTCTGGGAGTAGCAAACCTGGGTACGTCTGCTGGAGCACCAGGCGCTGTTTCTCCCTGGCCGCGGGGCTTCTCACAACCCCTCTTGCAGGACGCCCCGGCCACCGGCAGCTCCTCGGTGCAGTGGCCGTGCCACGGTCTCCCCGGCCCAGGTGCAGAGCGGGTCGGATGGGGTTGGGACTGGTCCCAAAAGTGGCTGGTCTGGCTGTGCACAGGGGATCACCGTGAGTCTCTCCTCCAGACGTCCTCGTGCCTGTCACAGGCCCATGATGCACAGTGCGATGATGACAGCAGCACGCGCCTTCGTCAGGACGGTGCCGGGCACAGCAGACAGCGATTCCTGCGACCTGCTGCAAATCCCCCCGGCCATTCCCGCTGTGCTC
>NW_009196248.1:5508-7753 GCF_000690835.1 Fulmarus glacialis | reverse complement strand
GCGGGCACCGCCCAGGGCCGGTGGGAGCCACGGGGCACAGGGCTGGTGGGCTTTGCTCCTCTGCCACCGCAGCGCGCTGGTGGCACGGGGCTGTGGTGGCTCCGGTCGCAGTGATGCTCGCACCAACAGCTCAAACCTGGGCACAGGAATCAGGATTGCGCCACCAAGCAGTCCCACGGGTGGGAGGGCTGAGGGTCTCCTCCCCATGCCAGGATGGGCACGCGGCGCTGCAGCAGAGGTCCCGCACGGCTGGGGGGCCGCGGCCCCCGTCCGGGGTGCGTGCGCGGAGGAGGGATCTTTGCACGAGTCACTGTTCCTGCGCGAGGCTCTGGCGGCCCTTTGGGTGTAGCTACTGGGTGAAACACAATACCGTCAACAGCACGATCCTAATACTGGTGCTTGCAGTAAACCTTTCTGATGTGTGATCAAGCCTCAAGGATAAGATGTTTATTATTTGCCATGTAACCACGTGGCTGTTCTCCAATGCAAGGAAAGGCCAAATTGCACTTGTAATTCAAAGGGACCCAAAGCCTTAATGCTGTAAAGAAGCACGCTAATGATGCCCAGCAGGCACAGGGCATGCAAGTGTGGCCCAAAGGTTGTTGATGGCCTTCCTATGAACCTCCTCAGTGTGTGACAGGTCCTTGCCTGTGGCCAGCAGAGATGTGATCAAGATGAGGGACGCCTGTGTGTTCATTACGCTGCCTACGCCTCCACTGACACACTTTACATTTAAAATACTGTTTCCATTGAGCTGGAGCATAAACACTGAGCGTGTGGACTTGGGGAGCTCCATTAGCAAATGCAAATCGTTCGGTGCTTTGTCCTCTGCACGCAGAAGTCTTCAGAAGTCCACGGTCCCCATCTGCCCCAACTCTCGTTAACTGACAATGAAGGCTTTGCAATGCACGTCTAGTTATTTACTTATTTATTTAAATGCACCACCTGTAGTGAAAGAAGCAATGTTCAATTCTAGAACTGACCGAGAAGTTGTGTCTGCTCCAAAAACAAAAGCAGAAGCAGTACCTGGTGCACGCAGGCATGTGGGATGCAGAGGGAGAAGAGTGTGGCCGCGGTCCTGGGGGTGAGAGCAGGTAAACAAAGGTATTTTACAAAAAAAACTGATACAAGAATTGTTGATAAGAAAAGCTGACCCACAAGCTAATTGAATCATGCAAATAATCGTTTAGCCACCAAAACAACACCTAAAGGCTTCAACAGCTGACTGGAAAGGAAACGTGATGGGCAGGTGGCTCCTCTGAGCGCAGCCTAGCCTAGGCTCCAGCCTAGCGCGGGCTGGTAGTAATGAGCCCTAGCCCTCCTCCTGCCTAGCTACACTAACCCAAGTAGTAAGTAGTTATATTTATCAAAGACCATTTGCTGCAAGTGATTAACGTTAATTTGATTTCCTGTGAGTCAATTTCCTTGAGATATGGTAAATAGGCTATTACCTGTTATTGACCTTTACTTTATTAAAAAGACTTAAAATTAGCATTTATATATATACATCCTTCCAAAAAGTTTTTTTAATAAAGAAAAATATTTTTATAATCACGTTATACTTGCTAGCTGAGGCTGTAGTTCCAAAGTTAATGTTAAATAAAGATGGTAATTAAGAGTGAATATGATGATGATTTTTAAATTCATCTAACGGACTGACCCCTTCCTTCGCCTCCACTTGAATTTCTGCTCCCGAGCAGAGCAGGGTGGAAGCGGAGGCAGGGGCTGGGGGGCAGCCTGCGGGCGGGAAGCCCCTGCCTGGCCGGCGCCTGCTCCTGCTCCTGCTCCTGCTCCCTGCCAGGATGCACCTCACCCAGGATTTCCAATCTTCGCCGGGCAAGAGGGCACCACAAGCTACCGGTATTTAAAGAAATGCTCAGCTCCTGCTTGGTGACAGCTTGCACTTCTGGTAGCCTACTCATCTCCTAGGTCTGACTTAAACTGAGCAGGAAGAAATTACGTCAACGTTTGATCATGAAAGCAAAAAGTTTATTCATGTTTGAAACTACATATAACTACCACGAGGAAGACTTTTCAATCCAGGGTGTAATCCAGTTAGAAAGTAACACGAAACGGTTTAATACATTAGAATCACTGCCACAAATTATTTTCATGACTCAATCAGTTTCAGAATCGCATACAATACAAAAGAGAGAAAGAAAGGGCCCCCTGTTACACAGGGGGAAATATACAGTACTGAATACTGAAGTCTGTATGCATTACAATTAGTTGTTGGTTTTTGCGT
>NW_009196247.1:54021-71697 GCF_000690835.1 Fulmarus glacialis | reverse complement strand
ATTAATATTATATTTTAATATATATATTATAGTATACTACATTATGATATACATGTATATTCCACAGTGTCTCATCTTTTCCATAGGGGAAGAATCTGGCCTCACCAGATGCTATAGCAAACTACTCAGTTACCTCGCTAGCCTTACGCTTTCATCTGGTTTCTAGATCATTTCACCCATATGGAAACCTCAGTGGTTCTATTTTCCGCAACATATTTTCTGCCACAGATTTTCTGCCTTCCTTCCATGCCCCTATCTTTACAAAATGTTCTTTCAGAAGAGACTGCTGTGTTCAACCCATCCATATATTCCCATACCTTCACGTTTGCCAGTCATCTAGGGTAACTGTGGTGCTGGGCACCTTGGGTTTCCAGTCTGTTCCCTCCTGAGTTTCAAGAGATGTTGGAAACAAGCCTGATTGGCAAACGCAAGAGCTCCCTGTTCATGTGCCAGTTTTCCCAGTGAGCTCGCCCACCCCACCATACAGCGTGTTTGCTTATAAGAAGTGTCACATCCGTTGTTATGGGAAGAGAGAAACCCGGAAAATATAGAGCAGTTACTGAGAACTCGTAATTATGGAGAACATTTATTAAATACTTGAATGGATACAAGGGGAATACAAATAGGAAAGGAATTCTGTATAGATTTAGACAGGCAGTTAATGTAATCTGTTAAAGTCTTATTTTCTACCCAGTCAAGAACAAAAACCAGAAAGTAGGTTACTGTACGTGTACAAAAAAACGAAGATCTGAGCAGTTACATAAAAAATATTGTATATGTCAACAGTGTTACTGTTTCACAGTTTTAGCCTGTTCGTAAGCTTCCCAGAAACAGGAAAATATCTGCTATTTAGCTGATATGTAATCTTTTTTGAAAGGTACAGACACCATGTCATGATCTTAATTTAACTCTTACTGGAAATCTTTGACGATACATTGCCGCGGGAGCTTGTGGCAGTGCAGGGTTTTAGATTCTTCGTGGAGATGCTTTCAGCATCCATACAGGAGATGAATTCAACACTAAATACAACATAGGAGATAAAATAAGAGTCTGGCCAGAAAACTAACTTAAAAGCAGTGCTGAAAAAGGCTGGAGGTTTTGTTTTTAAGTACGTAATCTGTGCACTAATCAAGAGGAGATATATGGAGGGTTCACCTTGAAACAACAGTGTGTCTGTGTGAAGGTACTAACTCAAGCTCAGAACAACAACAAAAAACCCACCAGAAATGAGACCATTTACACCCAGTGATGACTGCAATAACAAGTGCAAAATATTCAGTAGAAGTTTTACAAGGATGGATTTAAAAAATCCAGTATGTGAATATGAGATAAGGAACTGTGACCTTTATTCTCAGACCTTTACCCTTAAATTAAGCTTAGGTTTAACCTTTAATCTTGACCTTTTATGTTACTTTAGCCATTTCAGTTATAGTGGCCTATGCACTGTGTCTCTGCTTAACCTAGAAATCTAAGTATTTCATCTCTTCATTTTCCATAGGAAACATGGTTTAGAATATTGTTTTAATAAACATTTAGAATTGCTTCACGTTTGTTAATTGATTTCTTGTCCACTTTATACTAAAAACTTTCCATGTTTGAAACCTCTACCGGTCTTAGTTTTATAAATGATCCGTAATTGGGAAGATTCACCTCCACTGATGTTTATGCTGTGGTATCATCCACTGAATGGAGTGACCAGTTCAGGGCCATTAAACCCAGTGCTGTTTGCCAGGTCACTCTTTTGCAATGATATTCAAGAGACGTGTAATTAACTCCCCCACTGATTGACAACAGAAAGAACAGTGTAATCAGTCACTTTGTATAAACACTCATCATTATTACAAGTGGTGTTTGGGGACAGATTCATGCTGCTCTGGCGGGGAAGAGCATTTTATACGCTTTCTGCCAAGTATCATCATCTTCCTTTCCTGCTTGAGATATAAGGCAATGGTTGATTTTTATCTGCTGACTTTCAGAGTGCAAGATAAAGCTAACTTGAGGTTTTTTTAGTAACTGAGAGTAGACAGTGGGAACTGGATAGAGTCTTGTTCTGTCTGAGAGCTTTTTGATGTGCTTTTTGATAAATTTCACTGTTGTGCCTGCAGCTTCTCCAGTAGATACATCAGAGAGGCCAGCCGATGAGCAATGCCTTTTTTTGGTATGCAGGGAATTGTTAGTTAGATGAGCGGAAATCTCAGACACATGTTGGTTATGAGAGGAGGCACTACTGGGTCAGTACACTAGTTTATCAGCTCTCACAAAAGTTTTGGAAGACACATTCTTTTGCATAGGTACAGAACAGACTGTGAACTAAAAGGAGGGATACTCATGGAGAAAACTACCTGAGATATATTGATGGTCTCACAACAGGAGCCTTAGGGTAGTGTTTGCACAAAGTTTTGCTGTTATTATGTTTTGCTATTGGTTTTGTGTTTATCATCTCATATGTGAAAAAAGTTGCACATTATGTTATAGACTATTAGGCTAAAGACATAGGCTCAAAAACTGGAATCTCATTGATTGAGATGGAAAGTCACCATTTTATATTTGTTTTAAAAATGCTTCAGCCTGCTCTCTCATTTGTTGGACAGCTAAGTCTTCATGAACACAAGCAGGATACTGAAAAATTGTCCCATTTCTGTGTTGCATATTAAGTTGCTAGGGGTGTTTTGGATGAGGAAATACAAAAAAAGAAATGTTGTAATTAACATGGAGTTCTTCGCCCTTAACATAAAGAAAGTGTGGTTTCTAATAAATTTATAGGCATGCATTACAACTACACAGACCTCTATTTTAGGCCAGTGCACAAATGAAAGTGTGCATTCACGTCCATGCTGAACCTGGTTAGTAACTGCACAGTTTCTTGTATATATACTGAGGATTTTGTTGCATAAACCTAACTGTGACTGCAAAGTAGAAGCTTATTTACGTTGTCACCATCAAAACCTACAGAGTCATTGAAAATCCAGTTACAAGTTGTCCTTCAAATGATGTAACTTACAGCATATTTCTGTGTTTCAGAGAAATACCTCTGGGGTTCATTTGTCAGCACTGAACAGGGTGAAAGATCTATGTTTGAGGCTCCTAGGCATCCTTGTAGTACAAATAAGGGTAATCAACAAGCTATGGTTTTAAGTAATTGGTTTTGAAATGACCCTGATGGTTGTTACATGCTGTGAGCTGTCAAGAAGAGGTAACATCCAACTGTGAGGCTGCCCGTCATTGCTGAGTCACTGCCGATGCGCTCAAATCTCCGGTGGTGGTGTAGAGAGACTGGCTTGGTGATGATGGTTCTGTAAACAGTCCCTGTTTTCATTTGGCAAGAAGTGAAATAGGCTTAGGCTGGTGTCATGTCACAGCTGTCGATAAAATATGACTCACTCACACTGATCCTGAATCAGAGGACCTGCCACTTTTTGTAGAAAAATAAGAATTCTCCTTCCCTTCACTCTTCTCTCCCAAGCAGATAATTTTAAAACCAAACTTCCCATGTGTTTAGATCCACAGGAAGATTATTTTTCTTTGTGTTTTGACTGTGTCTTGTGTGCTATACTTACTGCAGCGTGTCGAAGGGAATGCTGAATCACTCATCATTAACCAAGAGGAAGCTATCAATGAGAGTCTGTCTCAAGTCTCCTTCAATAGGCAAAGGATCTGAATCCAATACAACCCTGTCAACTTCTAACATATCAATTACCGCCATCTATGTACAGGAGGCACAAAGGTATTGATGAAATCCTGGCACTTGTTGAAGTTAATGGGAAAAGTCTCATAGCCTGCAACGGAGCCAGGATTTCACCTAGTGCTTATGGGGCAAACTCTGCTGTGCTGGTGGACTGATGAGTATAGTCCATTCAAATTCAGCAGAACAGAAGATGTAGTTTTCGAAAAGAATGAGGCTCTGTAGTCAAGAAGAAAACTTTGAAAGTTGCTTCTAGGTTGGCTTCACAGAGGCTGTACATAGCCTAATAGTGTAGGGTATGAGCAATTTTTCCCCCATTAGTCCAGTTTCTTTCGGGTAGTTTAGTTTGAAGAATTGAGTTAATCTTTCTGAAAGGAAAAAGTTCAAATATTTTATCTATAGTGCTCTGAAGAAGGCTTTACTTCAGCCAGTGAGAGGCTTGCAAGAAACGTTGGTTCATTTCAGCTGGTTCACTCTATTCTCACTGGAGCCCAACTTCAGAGGAAATCTGAAATCTGAGCCTAAAGAGTTTATTTTAACTTTTTGGAGAAGCACAACTAGTGAAAAGAGAAAACTGTGATGACCAGCTTGGATGAAAAAAAAACAGAGTGAAGAATTTCACATACAGCAGGAAAGACTAAATTTCTGTACAGTTATTCTCCAGCACGTAACCCAGGGTTGTGACGTGTATAATGTAGAATTTGGCCTTGGAACATCATGACTACAGAAACAGGATAACTTGAAGAATTTTAGCTTTTGTACTGAAGGTTTTGCATAGCTTTTCTCATACCGAAGTGGGGAGAGTGGGTAGGTAGTGGATAAAGGCCTTCCTATAAAAAGACCTTCTTTGAAGTATTCCAAGTGGGGTACATATACTTCAGGGAGGTACAGTAGGAGGTTTACTTCGTTATCAAGTAATAATAACCCTGATGAGAGACAGACTGTTCCAGAAAAATCACTTTGATGATGAAGTCAATTTTTTTCTGAGATTTTTTTTCACCTTTTCTGTTTGGCTTTTCTGGGTCTTTTTTTTTTTTTTTTTTTTAATGTTGTCATTGATCCTAGAGAATGAACCAAAGAAGAGTTTCTGTATGTAGTCTCTTGCCACCTCATACCACCTGCAGCTCAGAGTGATTCTAGAAGTAGAGCAGGTCACTGACATTTGCCTCAAGAACTTCGTTTCTTTGAGAGATAGTATATAAACTCTACCTAAAAATTATTGTGATGTTATTTTAGTTGAGAGTTGAATGGTAAGAACTTTATAACTGACTGGGCTGTAATTTATTACATTCAGGTCCAAAACCGAGCATTCTCCTTCTTGCCTAACCACAAGATACCTTGTTTCACAGAAATGCAAGGAAAAGCCATCCAAGACGCTTTCTGTTCAGAATTTAAACCACTCTTGTTCAGTTCCCCTAGCAAGGGGAACAAACACCTAGCTAGGGACTACAGGCAATTAATGGACAAAGATAATTCTCTTCCTTGAAAGGTATCCCTTCCACTCCTTATTGAGTGTCAGGGGATAGACACTGAAGTAACAACACACAGAGAAATCCCCTTTTTAATGCAATATATGAACTAGGATTTCACCTGCATCAGAGCCAGATCAGAGTAGGGAGCCTGCTATTCAAGGGACCACTCTGGCTGCTCGAGGCTGCTGCCTTTCTGGCTGTTTTGCTCTTCTGCTACCATAGAGCAGCTGGACAGTGGCCAAGGATTTGGTCTTCTCTCCCACCCAAGCCAGTATCTTTTGACTGCAAGTTAGTGAAGCATTTTAAGTTAAGTAATCTCTTATGTTGTCAGGAGGGCTGTCCAACACTGTGCCTCTCCAACTAGGTGGCAAGGTAGTACCAGCACAAGCCATGCTAACATTTCATAATTGGACTTTGAGCATCTGCAGACCTGGAGAAACTCAGGCTGGCAAGACTGGGAATTTTCTGGTTTTTGCTGGCTTTGTGCATGCTATAATCTGCCGTGTCTGGCCAGCTGAGGGAAATTTAAATGGATTATTTTCAAGAAGTACATTTCCGTGGTCTGCCTGTCAGCTGCCTCCAGATAGGATTTAGTCATAAGACTCACTGTCAGTCTTTTAAAAACTAACCTTCGGAGCGTGTTTTGGGCTGGTTCATAAATTGCAAGGTTAAGTTACAAGTCTCTCCATTACCCCTGCCCAAAGGTGCTATATATGATAGTTCTCTCATTGTGACAACATAATGGGGACAAATCACTTGAAGCATTTCCCCGAAGGTATATTGGGAAAATAATCTACAGACACCCACACACAAACGCATATTTACAGTAGTCAGTCTTTTCTCTTAGTTATCCTTGTGGTTAAAGCTAGGTAGGATGGTGAGCATAGGAAGAATTATTTTATGACAATTGTACTAGAATTTTGCTTAGTGAAAACATGTTCTGACTCTTATATTGAGACTTGGAACACCACTTTCTTGTCTCAAGTCAGATCATGGAAATTAATCTTCAAAAAAATAATGCTTGAGTTTGGATCATATGATCTGGATCTGAAGTAGGAATTCCTTTTTTGCTGCTGAATTATCAAACAGGAAAACTGCCTCACTCTGTGGGAGACCTGGATACAGAAGTTGGTTTATTTCTTACCTAGGCATCATCACATCACAGAACATCAGTATTGGCTGGAGCTGGAGGATGGTCCAGATTATATTTTTGTGAAATATAATTAAAATCAGAAATTGTGCAAGTGAGTTTTTTTGCTCACGCAGAGGTAGCAAGATTAATCTAGCTGTCATCTTCTAGGAAGCATTAGGAAATTCACCAAGAGAAGCCTGTGCTGTTGTAGCTCCAGTGCCAATGCAATTTTTCCTGCGTGCTGCTCGGAAGTTCCCTTTGTAGTGAGAATATTGCCAAAATCTACATTTGGTGAAAAAGCTGAACAGAAATAAAACCAGGGAAAATTTCCATCTGCATCCACCTGAGATATCTTTTTCTTTGTAAAATGGACCTTTCTCCCTCCTTTCTCCAGTGAGAAGTTCAATTTCAGCCTGAAAGGGAATCTTTCATTTTGTGGCATTTTCAAAAAAAGGTGAAGGAATGAAGATGTGGATGCCCAGAAGTGATCCTCTGATGTCCTCTTGACTGGGTCTACTGGTTAGCTCTATCAGGCATAGCACCTTTCTTTGAGAGGGCCTGAAGCAGTGTTCCCTCTCCTTGCAGTCAGCAGGTATTTTGGGGAGGGAGGAAGGACCATGCAGGAGTGGAAAATGTTCTCCATCATTCCAGTCAGCACTATTCCATCATCATGCAGCATTAGACAGAAGTTTTTATTCCCTGCATTTGAGCTTGTAACCAATAGGTAGGAGATGGAATTCTTTCACCAGTTATCTGAACACTGATTTACCAGTGTTTAAAATTAAGCATATGGAAAGCCTTCTTAAATTAATGAGACTTCTAATAGAGTGCAGGTATACTGTTAATCATCTGCTTAAGCAACCTGTAAGAGTACAGACCCAAAGAACACATTAAGGTTTGCCTAAAGATAAAGGATGATTTATGGAGGATTTGATTTGAAAAGCACATTGAGACTTCTTAAAAGAAAAAAACAACTTTGAAGTATTTCATAGGGAAATAATCCTTTGATTATCACCTCTGGTCTTTACCTGATTCTGGATTATTTGCAAAGGTCCTTCCCTGCTTATTTTATCTGTCTGAGTGGGTTTTTATAAAAACTTCTGGACCCCAGTATTTGTATGTTCCAGAAATACTTTTCACATAGAGCTGAAATGCAGAATCATTACTGTGTACAATGTGTTTTTCAGAGAGTAACATTTAATTTCTATGGCCAGATGTGAAACTCTGAAAAAAAAGGAGGTCGTAATGGATGTACTTGCAGGAACCCCCTTTCTCCCGTAGCTCTAATTGTGCAAATGGCACTGAGATAATACTGTAATTGTTTGTCTTTTCCTTGAAGCCAATATGAAGATTAAAGTACCATCTGGCTTTCTGAAAGCTAAAGTTAGAAAACCTCTAGCTTGAAAGAAACAAGCAGTTGGATCCTTTTTGGGTGGACATTTTAAATGCAATTTAACTTTGCTCATCTCCAGTTAAAATTCTAACCGCAGATCAGCACTCAGAGCTTTTCCCTCTTCATAAGAGTTAGCATCCTAACAGAAATTTTTTGAAGTACCTTTTTCTGGAGGTCTCTGATAACCTTGGGTCTGTTCTTGTATTTATGCTCCAACAGAGTTTAAATACAGAACCTGAAAAGTAAATCTGGTTGGAAAATTTCACAATAAGGGTTGGTTTTGTTCTTTGTGAAATAGCCATTTTTTCAAAAGCATTTTTTTAAAAGTTGCCAGCATTACTAAAACTATACTTTTTGCACATTTATATCAATTTTGGTATGACATTTTGACAAATCTTTTTACTTAGTGTTACTTTTAGGATCTTAAATAATTTCCACAATCATTACAGGGAAAAAAAAAAAAAAAAAAACCACCAACATTTAAAGTCATGCTTCATCTGTGAAATCCATTTTTTCATGAAATATTTAGAAAGTAATTTCAATAAAAATTGACTAATTTATATTAACAAGAAGTTTCACAGAAAAAGAAAAAGAAGCTGTTTCAAGCTCTGTGAAACAAAAACAGTTTCAGGGTTTTGTTGTAAATTAGATTATTTTTTCTTGGTCTTTTTTTGTTACCAGCTTATCTAAAAATTGCAGTTGATAATAAGCACTGAAGATTTCATCATAAAGAATTTGCCAGGGCTGTTAGTGATGAAAATACTGTGTCTAGTTTTTGTTCCAGGCAACATTACCACTATCAGAACCAGAAACCCACTCTCATTTGATTACTGTTGTATAAAATTTAGCCTATAAACAAACACTCCCCCCGCTTTTCCCTCTACCTTCCACCCACCCCGCCAATGTCAAAGCTTCTAAAAAGGATCTCCAAGTCTTAGAGCAAAATATTTTCACTTTTTGATCTGGACATCTTCCTCTTGTCTGGGATCCCTGCATAAAAAAAAGTAAGCAAAATTGCAGGTGATAGGATGGAAAAGTAACAGAGGGCTCAAGAACCAGGTCTTTGCCTGACCAGTGAACTGTTTCAACTGATTAACATCTGTAGCAATAAGAGATATGCTTTTTCCCTATGAGCAGTCCTTTGTACCTCTACTGCACATCTTCTATATGGATCAAAGAAATTTCCCTTGCATTGAACCAAATCTCTTCCTGGGGCTAAGTGGAACAGTGTTGAAAGTTCAAAAGAAAGCTAGAGTAATCATAAAAAAAAAGGAACCTGAATGATAACATGAGTGGTGGTGGTATACTGCCTGGAGGAGTCCTGGGTATGAATTTAGTGAAATCACCACCTGTGTTGCTTCTACAAAGGCAAATAAGGTGCCTGGGCACTTAACAGCATAATAAATTCAAGTAACTGGCTTAGATATAGAGATCTGTCCTGGTTTCAGCTGGGATAGAGTTAATTTTCCTCCTAGTAGCTGGTATAGTGCTGTGTTTTGGATTTAGCATGAGAATAATGTTGATAACACACTGATGTTTTAGTTGTTGCTAAGCAGTGCTTACACTAAGTCAAGGACTTCTTGGCTTCCCGTGCTCTGCCAGGTACACAAGAAGCTGGGAGGGAGCATAGCCAGGACAGCTGACCCAAACTGGCCAACAGGGTATTCCATACCATATGACGTCATGCTCAGTATATAAACTGGGGGGCGTTGGTCAGGAGGCAGCGATCGCTGCTCAGGGACTGGCTGGGCATCGGTCAGTGGGTGGTGAGCAGTTACATCACTTTTTTCCCTGCGTTTTGTTTCTCTCTCTTTTTGTTGTTTTCCTTTTCATTACGATTTATTATTATTACTTTATTTTATTTTATTTTATTTCAATCATTAAACTGTTCTTATCTCAACCCACGAGTTTTCTTACTTTTGCCCTTCTGATTCTCTCCCCGATCCCACCATGGGGGGAGGGTGAGCGAGCAGCTGTATGGTGCTTGGTTGCCGACTGGGGTTAAACCACGACAAAATCAAATATCTCCCTACCTATGCTTCAAGTCAATGGACCTCACATGGACAAACATTTGTGTGGAAGAGGCTGTTTATTAACTGCTGTGGTGGGAGGATGTTAGGTGTTGAACACCCATTAAGGCTGACTTTGTGAGAGACTCTGCCTGGAGTGAGTTAAGTTGGTTTAGATAGTCTTTCTCCTGAAACTTTTTTTGTCCGTTTGCTCTCACTCAAAGAATTCAGTCATTTTGCCCATATCTCAAGCTTTCTATAGAGTCTTTCCCCCTACCCTCAAAGTGAATTTACAAACCACTGGTTTGGTGGTCCAGTAAAAAGGGATTGGCCACAGTGCTCACATACCAGCTTTGACTGGATTATTCAGGCTGGTTAGAAAGCGTAGCTGGTGGACATGGAAGTCAGTTTCAATAAAATGCCTTTCTGGAAATATTTAATATTCAAGATCCAGTCGAGATCCAGTGATATCAGTTGCCTTCTGGGTGAGCTCAAAGTGCCCCTTTGGACCAAGCAAACTTCAAATGGCTTGAGGACTTTCTGAGGAGCAAACCTCACTCTTCCTCTTGTGTTGTCTGACCACCAGTGCTGGGTTAAAAGCACTGAGCCTCGTTGAGACAAAGTGGCCTGATAAAACCCACTGTTGTTAAGCCTGGTACCCCACTATTGTTGCCCCACCACCCCCAGTTATGTTTCATTCGTGCCTTTCTCAGCAGGGAGCTCCTCCACTACTTCCACCAGTCCAGTCCTCAGCCCATACCCATGCATAGACCTAGATGACCCTGACCCTCAGGACGAAGTCAAAGTTACCCCCAAAGTCATCTCATAGCCAAATGTCAGTGCACTCCTCATGCAGCAGTGCAGATGGCTTTGAGGCATTTCTGCTTTTAAAAAAAAAAAGAGAGAGAGATATTTTCTAGCAGGACATTTTCAGTAAAGGCCTCCTGATTCTGTCAATGTATGCAAGCTTTATCTAGGGACACCATGAGGCTGACTTCGGGATTTTGTTCTTTAAAGTTGTGAGCCCCTTTGTTGTCTTTGGACCAGTTTTAAAATTAATATTTAGCAAAGCATGTAGTTATTGCTATGTGCTTCAGTCTTGGCTAGCTGAATTGTGTTTAGCAATGTCTGTAAAATAAAATTCTCACAGCTCAAACTCATTGAGATATTCATGTTTATGCATGAATTTAGGAATGACTACCAGCAAGGCTTGGTTGAATAGTCAGTGTTGAGCAACACTGGAAAACAGCCAAAATATGGGCATCAAACACTGACGTGAATAAATTCAAAGCCATTTCAGAAAATTATCTCTGTAATCATTGTCTCACCTTCACTGACTGTAAAAATGAGAATGGTAATGTTTGCCCACGGCAACTAGTGTTTCGAATATTAATCTATATTTGTAAAGCACTTCAGTGAGGTAAGTTAGTCTTAATTCAGGACACCATTTGACCATGAACATGCAAATACACATAATCCTGTATTTTTACACCTAGCAAAAAGATGGAGTCAAGAAATCTTTTCTTTCTAAAATACATGAACTTGCTTTCATCAGCCAACTCCATAACACACATGTCAGTAGCAAGCTGTGTTGAGATTCCACTTGTCATTTCATTTTGATCTGGACAAGAATATGTTTTTAATATGTCTTGTAATTTCCTTCTAGATAAAACACTCCACCCAAAGCATATAATAATTTCTCCTTTCTATCTGAAGAAAAATGTGCTCTTTTGTTCTTTTCCCCTTTGCCTCCCCAGTGCATAGTTTGGGACTGGGATTCCAACGGAAAGCATGACTTCATTGGAGAATTTAGCTCGACTTTCAAGGAAATGCGAGGAGCTATGGAAGGAAGACAGGTGAGTGGAAACCACCCAAGCAATCTCAATATGTAAGCTTTGTAGAGCAGTGTTCCTCAAACAATCCTGTAATAAAGCAAGTGACATTGCCTCATCGTCTGTCAGAAGTTAGTTGCTGTGTTGATCTCTCCCATAGGTTTTACTGTTATCTGGACATGATAATCTGAAAATGCAAAAAGCAGCCTTTCCTGTACTTCCATGCCTGAAATACTTAGGGTCTTTTTCTAGTTCACATTCTACAGGCATTTCTTTCTGCTAAGATTTATTTCCTTTGAGCCCAAGCACATGGTTTCTCTGAGGTGCTCTGCTGTTACGGCAAAGCAGATGCCCAGTCTGGTCACTCAAAGCATTTCCCTACTGGCCTAACGGCCCTTACTGGGTGAGGGTCATTCTCCGTCTTTCTCCATTTCTCATGTGCTGCATTCACTGCTGCCAGCTCTAACTTGAACCCATCATGATGAAACTAATCAGTTTCCTAAATATCTCATGAATTACAGTCCTAAGGGAAAATGAAATGTTAGCTTATCAATAATTTAACTTCTTTATGTCAGCCTGATCTTTTCAAATTGAAATTGATGGTAATTATTGAATATGATAAATGATTTGGCATCTCTAATTCCAGAAATTGTCATTTCCTATTGTTACTTACTCTTGAAGGTGTTAATTTTGATAAATTCTCGGGGGGGGAGTTAAAAATGTTGACTTTCTAATCTGCTGATAATTTGTATTCACTGCTTCATGGTGATCTCAAAACCAAACATAAATGCCTAATAAGCTTTATTTGGGCTTTATATTAAGGTTCTGTTTATAATGTGTTAATAGAAAGCTAATAAAGAGTCAAAAGGTGTTTAATAAATGGTAAGCAGTCAGGCTATCCATAGGTCAGGAAGATTTTATGATTCTTCTAGATATTTTGTACTGATGTTCTTAGAATAACCTAGAGTTTAACAAATGTTGCTCATGTGTGTAAAATACTCTTGATATATATCAGTCATATATTAACCCATTATAAATAACTTCTGAACAGAACCTGAGTGTAAATGAAACCCTGTTTTGTTCTCTCAAATTAAGTCAGAGGATCAAAACTTAAACCAAACTGAATTTGAGTGGAAATAAAACCTACCTAAAGAGGTAAACAGATTCCAGAGTGAGGAACATTAACAAGGCCAGTGATGTGACAACACTCCAATTTTGTATACAAATACCTGTGGCTGGAAAGGGACTGTGTGAGAGTGGTAAAGGGGGTGTATTTCCAATCTAAATGTCTTCAAAAGAGCATCACAGTCCTTCCCAAACAGACAGCTTGTTGGCCAAGACAAGAGACTTGCAGTCCAGAGTGCTAGGAATGGCTGTGAAGGATAAAATATATATTCTTTCTTATGATGGAGAGACAGTGTGCTCTTTTCATCCTCAGCTAGCGAAAAGGATGGTTACTCTTTCAGAGGCATAAGAAGTTAGTACAGCCATTTGTCAATTCTTGTTCTAGGTTGACACTGCAGTATCAGAGTGCTGTCCAGGAATGTTTTAATGTTGCACAATGCTTTAAGTGCCTGAACCTTTCTCTTTCTAAGGGCCGGCCATTTGCCATTCGGCAGGCTGTCTTTCACCTGTAACATTGCAATCTGCTTTTCACTGCAAAAGTGCAGCTTTTCTCCTCCACTCACCTAAGGCGTTGTGGCATTATTTCTTCCTTGTTGCTCTCATTCTGTTGTTATTGTGCAGTTATTCTGTGGGCTTGCACCTGCAAAACCCAATGCTGTTGTTACAGCCAGTTCTCATGGGACACAATTGCCACCAATGTGAGAATCAGTCCTTCTCCCCCCTCCTCTTTTCTAATCCTTGTTTTATAGACTATTCTAGAGGGAAACAAGATCTAGTGGATAAAGTAGTAGGTAGTCGTCATTCAAGTGGCTAATAAATATTGCCCAATACATGCACATGCTAGATAGCTCTTGCACCTGATCAAAGCAGGCTTCAGCACTAATAGCATGATAGGCAAGAACAAGCAGTAGGGAGTTTGAGCCGATCCTGGTGAAAACCATATAGTTATTATGGAAAAAGTATTGTCATCATGTGTTGTACAGGAGAGGTCGCTTGTGTGGCGGGAGCCAGAGAGCAATTTCCCTTTCCCTTTCTCTCTTTCTCTCCCTCTGTGCCTCCCTCCCTCATCCTCTCTCCTTTTTCTCTATTTTCTCTCTCTCTCTCTCTCTCTGTCCCTCCCTCCCTCATACTATCTCCTTTTTCTCTATTCTTCAGAAATAATTATTGCTGCTAAAGGCAATATATGCCATTAGCTGTGGACCCCATAAATACATCTTAGTGCATAGTTTATCTCAACATCCTTTGTGCAACACTAAGTAATGTGATTAGCATTTGTCAGTTTTTTTCTTTAGTTTTATTCTCCCCAAAGAAGCAGCATGTGCAATGGAGTGTTTACTTTGAATAAAGGGGGTTTAGTAAACCTTGAGGGAATGGCAGAGGAGCAGGAAGACCACATCAGAGAAATGTAATTATGTGTGGGTGAGGAGATGAGTAGACTAGACATAGTCCTTCGTTCCTAGAAGAGACTTTTTCATAGCCTCAGTCCAGAAAATGTTCTGGTTTCCATTTGGTAATCCTTTCAGTCAGAGGAATAAAACTACATCCTTCAGCCCATGGCGTTAAGCATTCTTTCACACAGCATCACAACAGTGAGTGTAGAAGATGAGGACCAAAACCTGGAATTTCATCTGAGATGCTGTGGAGGCCAGTGTGAAGAGCAGAACTCAGGTTTGACATCCCTGTTTGAGTTGCTAAGGAGACACACAGAAACTTTTTAGGTTATATTTCTTTTGTGCAGTAGACTTTATGGCCAGCTACAGTACATTGCTATAGTTCTGTGAAAAGATAATTAAAAGACAATAAAAACACCCTAGTGATTGTCAACCAGGGTTTTTCACTCTCACAAACAACTGGAGAGAATAAGAGGGAACATTTATCATTGATGGGGGATCCAAGAACTCTCCTTAAGTACCAGCTGCAAACCTGTGTATTGTTAAAGGAGGCTACACCAATGGCATGGCTCTCCCTCTCTGCCCATCAGCAATGTCTGTATTAGTTGGTATCAGCTTCACAAGTTTTCATAAAAGCATTAAGCAATAAGGGTGGGAGTAACACAGTAGTTTGTGCTGGTGAGCAGGAAGAACTGTGTGTCATCTGTGAACTGCTAGTACTTCTCACCATTTCGTCAGCTCACCTCATCTCTGGAGGACTTGACAAGGATCTTGAAGTTGCCTTTTAGTTGCCTTGTACATAGTTTGTCCTCCAGAAAGCACAGAGTATTCTGATCCATTCTTCAACCGCCCCCTCTTGGCTACAAAATAAAAGGATCTTGTAGCCAATCTATCAACTGCTACAGAACCACTTGAGATGGTCAGGATGGACGTGTGTCACCTACTTACTTAAAGGAGTTGATGGTGCTTCTAAGACTGTTTCAGTTCCATCCCTGGGCTGCATACTGATTATCCCAAGTTTTGAGTGTCGGCCTCTGATCAGATGAGCTTATATTTGGCTTGCTGGCTTGTCTCCACTGTGAGATTTCTTGGGAATCTGTGTTTGAGACCAGGCATCATTTAGATAAATGGTGTGAATCTAGCACTGGCAGCTTGCTAGTGGTTGAACCAATAATGTGTGAAGGAAGGAGAGAAGATTCCTTCTCTGAATGACTGATCACCTGTTTTGATCAGAATGGCAAGTGTAGTTTATGAATTTCTTCCCAAAATGTGCCAAGTCCTGGATGAGATTCACAGGTCTTGAATTATGACTCTTTCAGAGTGACAGTTGCTTCTCAATGACTGAAAGGACTGAATTCTGAGAAAGTTTGTTGGTCTTTGGTTGGTGGTGCAGGTGAAATTAATTCATGCTGTTTAAGAAGACTTCCTGATCATGAACAACCTCAGAATAATAGCTTGGTGTGTATTTCTGTTCCATAATAACTACCTTGTTGTCACAGACTGTTATATTCTGACACCTAGCCTGTTTTCATACTGACCACCAATAAAAAATGGCACAAAGACATCCTGTTGTTCAAATGCCTATCTGAAGCGGGCATTTCTAAACCTTCTATTTAACATTTTCCATCATTCCAAAATTCATCATTTACTCCTTCACTATAATCTTGACACAAGAAAACACAGTAAGAACAAGTCCATCCTTATTTGTGACTTTTTTTTTTTTTTTTTAGCGAAATACTAGTTAATACTTTGAGTTTATTGTATGCTTAGGATTTGTTCCAAATGTATGTATAATATATATTTTTAATATGTGTGTACAGTGGCAGTTTTATAAGGTGTTCTAATATTAAACTATCAAACATTTGAAAACAAGATTAGAAAAGCTTGATAAAAATTTAAGGACTATTAAAGCTTTTCATAGTTGAAAAGAGAAATCCTCCACTAATTAGAAAAAAGTCACAATGTTTTTTTTTTAAATGGAGGCAATAAAACCAGAGGGATTTGGGGAGAAAAAAGTCATGGAAACATAAACCACCTGGATCCCCATGCAGCACAGGAGTTACGTAAGGGAAAAATCTGTTCCTGTATTACACAGAAATGGACACAAGTTTACGCACACACACACACAAAAGGCAAAGGGGAGGAAGAAACCCTGCTGTACTTAGCACCTCCACTGACATTCCCACAAGTTCAGGGTGTCTTTAGGGGGGCGAGGATGGCTGCTGGGGTGCACAAGATTGGATGGGGTCCTGAGGGGATCTGAGCTGGGTTGCCCCGTTTGTCCAGGTATCTGACTATGATCCTAACTCAGGGCCTTTGCATCAGGTAGCTCTTCAAATAATTGAAACCTTTAAGCCTTTGGTAATGGGCTAAGGAGTTTATTGACACCAGTGGACAATTCCATGTCTGGTTTTATCAGGAGACAGGCAGGTTCATCCAGGACTGTCTGCAACATCAGCAGCTGCTGCTGGCCCCAGACAGGGCAACAGAGGCCCCAGGGGAGGGTGCAGCCATGTCAGGCACCTGCCACATCCGTGTGATTAGGCAACCAGTGGTGCAACCTCAGGAGCGCAGATGAGGCTGGAGGCCTTGGCTGGGGAAACAAGAAACGCTTTGATTTTCACTTTGTTCCCCAGGTGCAAATTTCCAGAGGAAACCTCTGATAGTGGTTAAAAATAGCTCGTCTCCCATGGTGTATGTCTTTCTAGGACAGAAGGAGAAAAACAAAAAAACATTCTGTCCTCTTGCCTCAAGGGATGGCAGGAATAAACTAGCCTTTCGGGCAGGAGGAGTTGCAGTTCGCTTAAAAGTGACTTGCTTTTTTTGAGGCATCAGAAAGGGGTAATGCAGGACATAATGCTGCCTAATATCGATTGGGTTTTTTCACCCTGTCCATTAGACCGTGATGCCTCCTTTGTCATTTACAAACTATGCAGTTTGTTGGACAGCTGTACCTGATGGAACAAGAGAGAAACAAAAGAATTGCAGGGGAGGCAAGAGAACATGCTAATGATAACCCAAGCTTAGCCATAGCTCTCTAGTCCTTTCCTCACAGGACTACCCGATGTCCTGGTGTGCAAGTACAGTGTCCCAGGGAAAGGAACTGCTCTGTACCATGATTTCTCTTGCCTTAGTGTATGTGAAACTCTCGTGACACGTTCATTTCTTTCTCTGAATAGCTTGCTCTATTGGTAGCCACATACTGTTCAAATTTCGGTTCTACAATGGTTGCCTACACTTAGTCACCTCCACTTCCCTTTGCTAGTGTGTGGCACGGGTGGCTGCACCGTTTGCTCTCTCTTCTGAAGGTTTGGTAAGAGAAGGGATAGGGATGTTTGGGACGGCAGCATCCTTCACTGTAGAGAGTAACATCTCCCATTGAGGGATCTGTGTCTCCTCATTACAGCAAGGAAAGGATTACGACCTTGACAAGTGTCAGCATTAGTTTGCTGACTTTCATTGACGAATAAGTGGATGGAGTTTGTTTTACATTCAGAAATTCTCCACACAGTGGTTTAAATTTCAGGGTATGAAAGAAATACCAAAGCGGTATAGTCTGGGCATTCATTACCAATATTTGCAACAATACTTGAATGAACAGGACATAGTTAAAACCAGGTTGCTTTCTGTTTCAGATTCA
>NW_009196247.1:18130-53990 GCF_000690835.1 Fulmarus glacialis | reverse complement strand
AGAGCTTGCATAGCCCAGAGCTGCCAGGCAGTCGGAGGAAATGCTAAGTGACTTTCAGAATGATGAATCCAAACTTCACAATATTTACCGTTTGTGTCAGATGGCAGACTCTTGCATTAGTTTCCTCTCAACTGAAAAGTTAATTTAGGAGAAAAAAATGAATCAATAAAAACCAATGTCAGATACCAAATCAATACTGGGAATGTAGGAACAGACTGAAAATTGAGCTTGGCCTCACAGTGCAAGCAAAATATTTGAAAATTGTTTCTCGTTATTACTTACCTGCTTAGAGCTGTATTCTGAACTCTGTTCCCTTTAGAAGAGCTGGAGATATGACAAGGCCTGTATAGGGAATTTTCTTGTCACATCACATTTTCTTGTATAGGGAATTTTCTTGTCACATCTTCAGCTCTAACTGTGGGCATTGCCAAGGTCAGAACTGGATCTTGGTGGGTAAGTGAAGATTGAGAGTTTTATGTAAAACAGTATTACTGGTTTTTTAAGCCTATGAATTGGTAAAGAACTTCCTCCTCCTCTCCTCTCCTATTCCCTTCCCTTCTTTATACTGTCACATCAACGGATTTAATAGGTGCAAAATTGTTCTTCATTCTGTTTTCCTACTTTCTAGGAATTTGCTAGTGTTTTCTTTCCTTTGCTTTATTATCCACATCAGCCAATGACATGTTAGTGACTTGCACATGGAATATTTTAATGAGCTTTAGATAGTTGCTGAGAATTGTTATCCGTACATCTCAAAATTCATTGCAAAGGTAGGTGAACATTCCTAGTTGCATTTTACAGTTAGCACAGAGAGGCTGAGAGGCTGACCACAGGCACAGATTTTTGTCCCCTGAAGTAGTGTTTTATGCCGCTTTGGTCCTTGTATAGTATAAACTTCTTCCAGAAACCAATTACATGAAAATAATGTTTGTCAGGCTTAAATAATCCTTTTCCCAAGGAGAGGAATTATATGCATAGTGTAAGGGTTCATATAGGTCAAGTCTTGTTTAAACATACACATTGACAAATGTTAATGTTGGAAGATGATAAAATTAAGGAAGTGCACCTTGGACGTTCAGGGGAAAGCAGTGAGGTCTCTCCAGTGTAGTTCAGTGTCAGAGGGACACTGACTCCTATTTTTTCTCTCTATTCGAGATATTACAGTTTCTTTGTAATGTACAGACAGCACAATTTCTCTGTAGGAATGCTTCCAATAAGTTTGGAAACAAGTGTATACGAAACCATTTTGCCAGGCAGCAACATATCAAGATGAGAGTGGGCAGTGCTTTTGCCTCGCTGTCAGATTGCTTTCCCAAATATGAGCTTAGTGAACTCTGGTATTGTGTCACAGAGCTCTCTCTTTACTTGGAGAGAAGGGCTTTTATTTCTTAAGCCTGACTGCTTCTCTTGAATAGAGAAAAAATGTTTATGGAGGATTTCCCCTGAACATGTGGGCCTGTGTCTGCCTGTTTTTTCAGCTGGAAAATTCATTTCACAAGACAAATAATTGAGCTGTAGGCTAACTGGGAGAGCAAGCAGATGTGCTTCCTGCAGTTGGAACATTTTTTTGTCTTTTCCCATTCTTCACTCTGTCATCTGTCTCCAGTAACACAGTGATGAAAATACTCTTCCTCTCCTGTGCAGAAAAGGTCTCATATTGCTCCAAAGCCATATGCTTTGCCTTCCCTTCTTTGACGTTTCACAAAAGCTCTAAGTTTGAAATACTTCAGAGACATCCAAATAATTGCTGTTAGGCAAAGGTTTGAAGCTTGATGAAATCACTGGGGCTGTTCATAAGGTAAAAATGATTTTACATGCTCGAACACTTTGCTCAGACAGATCCTATATGAAGGCCTTCACTATAGACGAAGTATTGTAACCCTTACGACAGATATGTTTCATCTCAAAATGTTGTAATAGGATTTTTTAGATAATAGACCATCCTGGTTCACTTTGGAGATATATTCTTTGTTATGCAACATAACATTAGCAGCTGACATGTTTTCTCCCAGCACTTGAAAACAACGCCCTGAAAGAAAATAGTAATGATCTTAACCATATTTAATAACACATTACCTATACAAATCTGGATTTACAAATGCCAATAGATACTTTCATGTACAAACATATATTTTAGTCCTGCAGTAAGAGGCATGAATAATATGTAGTCTTTAGAGGTCAGGGTGTGAAAGCTTCACCTTATCAATCTGCCTGAAACCAGAGGAGGGTAGAACATTTGAAGTAGAAATCAGTAGGACTCTGGGAGATGTTATGACGGGAACAAGACAAGTATTTCAGTAACAAGGTAGGACTATTTTGCTATAAAATTGACTATTTGTAAATGAAACTAATTAGAACATTTTCAAAAAAGGGTTTTAATATATTCTTAGGGATAAATTTTAAATATATCAGTAATTAGTCAACTGCATCTTCGTGCACTTTTTAGTGATTTTTTTAACTTTTATTTTACTATCAGACTTAAAGGAGAAACTATTGCTCTCTTTCAAGAGAGAGCGAGACAATCTCTGATCAGAATTTCTCTAATCATGAGTGTAATACAAAACACCAGCGTTACTGCATAGGCAGTTTTGTAGTTAATGCATCGGGTTGCTCCCTGCAGTATTTTCATTTGTATTAAGTTCCCTCTTTTTTTCTCCCCTTAAATGTTCTCAAAAGATTCTCAGTCTTGCTTATGTAACACCTGTACCTACAAGATTGGACAACAACAAACACCACACGAATCTGGATATCTCTCTCAGTGCTGTGTCCACATGTATATGTTTGAAGACAGATGTTTGCCCTGGGCCTTTTTCTATTAAGATAATTCTCTGTACAGTTAATGATTTTCATTTTTAGTTCTGTGTGCACCATTACTTGATAGGATTTAGTCAACTGTGGAAATCAGACAGTGCCATTTTTGTTAATTATTCAATTTGTACATAAATTTTCCTTCAAGCAGTGACTGTTATTTTTCACAGGTACAATGGGAATGCATTAACCCTAAGTACAAAGCAAAGAAGAAGAATTACAAGAACTCAGGCATCGTCATCCTTAACCAGTGCAAGGTAAATACATGTTTTGCTCTTTGGCTGTTTCTTTACTAAGCCCTCAGCGATATATTTTAATGGTGTTTGTAGACAACAAAGTGGAACTGCCTGTAGAATAGTGATGGAAACTGATCCACTACAAAAAGTAAAGCCAAGGACTTGAATCTCAAAAGTAAGCTGACTGTCCCCAACTTCCGTCCTTCATTTCTCTTGCTGTATCCCTGCTGTTGTGCAATGGAGTAGGCAGTACTCAACTCTTACACCTACAGGCTTGCCAGTTGGCCTTTTGTGTGTTTCCCTTCTAATCCTTCCATCATTTCTACAAAATTGTTCCTCCTAAACCAATAGCAAATTTTCCACTGACTTCCCACTGAGAAGCAGAGTTTGGTTCTACTTTTGATGTGAATTTTCCTTTCTGTAGTTATAGAATTTTTATGTTTTTTCTGTTTACATTTTTGTTTCTGTCTCAAACTATATTTAACACTTTCTTCCTTTACCTTATTTTCAGTCCTTTCCCTCCTTCCAATTTACTTTTTTCAGGCAGTTCTCTGATGTTTTAGCAGTACACAGCTAATCTGAATGTCTTGCTTTCTTGTCTGCAGATCCACAAGATGCATTCTTTCTTAGATTATATCATGGGAGGCTGCCAAATACAGTTTACAGTAAGTGTCTTAGTTCTCTAACTTGTTTTAAAGAAAGGGAATCTCCTTAGATACTGATTCATTACTTTCACAAAGAAATGATTCTTACATGCCATTCCTTGGTAAATTAGTAAAGTATTCTTGCAAAATGTATTAAGCCCGGAAAATAAAACTATGCTAATGCAGTAAGATTTTTCTTGCACATGCTGATTTACTTTTATGTTTTGCAGCAATGACAATCATGTTGCAAAAAGTAAAGACAACTTCATTCAGGGGTGACAAGTTAAGCTGGCGTAGTCCCACCAATTCCATCTGAGCTACACCCAGTCCCAAAAACTGGAGAACTGAATTAGCCCCTGTGACAGTGCTGACTGGCCTTTGGCTTTTGAGCCTCAGTTTGTTCACAAGAATTTCAAATAAATTTCCTTGCTGGGACTGTGTCACGGGGTGGGATTTCATTTCACTTGCCTTTAGCTACTTAAATATTAGATGTCCTGTTCATCAATCCTGTGGGCCAGTCTTCCTTTCCAGAATGAGTCCTCCATTGAAGCAAGTTGTTTTCCCTCTAATGGTGCCAAACAGAAAGTTACAGGCAGAGAGTTAGTCCAGCCAGGGACCTCTCTCCGTCAGTCTGGCTTAAATGCTAGGGTAAACGCTGATGTTTTATACCTCAGCTTAACTACCAGCACTGTAGATGGCACTACAGGGGGACAAGGTTGTAACTTAGTGTGAATTTAGAAGCTATTCCGTTCAAGGAACAGGGGATAAAATGATTTGCGGAGCTCTGCATAAACAGAAGTACAGTATTTTGCATTTCCAAATAATCATTTTTAGAAACATTTAATGCTGTGTGGTTTTGATGGGGTTTTTTCTTTTTTTTTCCTTTTTTTTTTTTTTTTGGTATTTTGAATCTGGGAAATAAAGTAAAGTAAAATAAAATAAAATAATATATCAGTATTTCCCACAGCATAGGAGTATAGATTTTGGTTCAGTTCCAGCCTCGTTTTTGTGACTTATAATTTCATGCCAGTTACAAGGGTAAAATCTAATGCTCCCAGGGTAGTATTCTTCTTCTGGAGATCTTTTCTTTTCCTGTAGCACCCTGCCCTGTTTCTGCTCCCAGGTATCAAGTATCAGACATTGGATGCTACTGAAATTTTGCATTTCACTTCTTCCACTTCATTTTCCAAAAAGATTTAACAGAAAAAGAATGGGGTTTTTTGCCCCAACAGAAAGTTCCAGCAACAGCAGCGGCTCTAGGCAGTAGTGGATTGTCTTCTATGTATGAATCAGCTTTTTGAGGTGTAAAACATGCACTTCGCCAGTACACTGCACGAACTCATTGGATAACACCCAGAACTGAGGACCCTGTTTCTGATTTTGAAGGGAATACCTGCTGTAGTGGACAAAGATCTTTATAGTTGTCTTCTTTCAAGCAAAGCATCCTGTGTAATTATCTCTCCGCCTTACCCGGCTTCTTCTTCTGTTATCCCCACATGCCTGCAATGCCCATTTCTCCTCCAAATCTGAAACTCGCCAATCCCTGGAAACCCCTTTAATTTCTCTTTCCTGACGTTTCCACCTTAAGAATATAACTGCAAGAGCTCAATTATCAAATGTGTTCAAGGTCATTAGCAGAAAGTAAAAAAAGCCTTTCTAACCAGGGCAGGTGCTTAAGTAAATGCAAAGACTAGTTAGTATGCATTTTCCAGAAGTCTAGCACAAGCACAGGAGCATTGTAACCATTAGAAAGTGTCTAGGGATGTACATATTACTATGTTACAGCTGTGCTTTTCAAACTCTTTTTGATTCCTCCTAAATGTTTTCCAGTGGAAGCACAAGTCCTTACACAGAACACTGAGGGGTCGTGGCAGTTTGCTTCCTTTTTATTTGCTTCTCGCAGATTTCCTATTTAGTAAGCTGTGAACCACGAGTTGAAAACTACTGTGTTAAAATGGATTTCTTGATATATTTGATTGATAGTATTGCTTCTACTATATTTTACTATTTTAATATTTCATTTTGCTGAAATGAAACAAAACCATCCATAATAGGAAATTTAGGTAAACTCATCTGCAAGGACGGGCAGTGAGGAAATAAAGGAACTGCAGAGATCCCTGAATTACTGCTGACCTCAGTGGTAAATCCACCAGCTAAAGAACTGTGTAAACTCATCACTATCAGTTTTCAACCTACATGGACTGAGGGGAAGCTGTTGTGGATGTCTCTGTGCCTGTAGCTCTGTTCATGCATAACCTAGTGGTTCTACTTAAAGAATGTCACAAGCTGACTGTCTGCATATTTTACTTCCTCCTACCTCAGTTGCACCAGTCCCCAGTGCTGATAGCACAGACTGGTTGTGAGATGCGCTGCTGTTTCCAGAAATGTATCAGAGATTCTCCAGTGGGCACTGAAGCAAAAGGCTGCAGCCTACAAGGGGAATACTCAATGCTCCCTTGCTTTCTGCACACATCATATAATCTCCTTTTCACATAGTTCTAATCTGCTTAATTCAGACCACTGAAGTAGAGGGGGCCTATTCCTTCTACCTTCCCAGATTTCCATTTCTTTTAACTGGAATGGATCTGGAATTGTTTGAAAGTCTCCTGGTGCATGTATTGTTGCTGTTGTCTTAATATTAATGACGTTTCTATTGAGTTCATGCTGCGTACAGGCAGTACGATACAACTGTGATTTGAAAGGGCACTTGCTGAGGGAGGGAAACTGGGATGCTAAGCATACATTTGATAACAAAAAGCTGTAGTATGATGTACCTGCTAATTTAAGGCACTAATGAAGGCTTTGGTAACATCATGCTGTGTGTTCTTGGGATACTTTGTACATCTATTGTAGGAACACAGTTTGTAGTTAGAAAGAATGTCGCTGAAAAACAGAAGTAAACTTTTCCTTCACTTTAAAACCATTTATTAAGAAGCTTTCATCTACAGACATCAATAATGCCGATTCCAGTTTGATACTTTTATGCACTGCTTTTTGCAAACCACTGTATCTCTTATCAGACAGTGTTCCCTGCTGCAGAAGAAATGTTCAGAAGTTGGCAGTGCAAATGGGTCTGTAGTCAGAAGACATTTTCATCACTTTACGGAATACAGCAGAAAGGGTGTGTAACATGCATAAAAGGAACTGTAATAGAAAGATATATTGGACAGATTCTCTCTTAGGCAGGTCACGGTATTGGACAGGCTGATTCGCTGCTGCTGGATCTAGCAGGAGTTCTGAGCTATGTAGGATGTTTTCAGTGCAATGAAAATCGCCCTTTTACAAGGCTGAGGAAAAAAAGTGCTAAGAGTGTAGTTATTGCTATGTTATGTTCTTATTTAGCTGTGGGAAGATGACTGGTACATTTGAACTGATACATTTAAAGATACACTGATAAAAATCAAATGTACGCACTGTAAAAAAGATTCTTACTTGCTGCCCACAAGATTAGCTCAGTTTTGATATTAGCCTAGCTTTTGTGATATGCTGGTTTTACAAATCCTTATCCTACTTATTTGCACAAGATCTTGGTACTGCTGGGTAATGCTAAAAGAGCAGAACTTTGCGTTGTTATTTTGGAATTGTGACAAGTAACAGTGAACATCTTTCTTAAAAGTCCTTCCCTCGGGAATCAAACAGATTTGGATCAAAGTGAAGTACAGTGCATCCGAGTACAAATATTCATACAGGCTTCATCATAGGAAATTAGGATATTTTGTCCTTATCAGCAGATCTCTACTACAAGGACCATTTCCAAAAAACAAGCTTGTTTTGGGGAGGGTTTTTTTCTTTCCCAAACACTAGCCACAGACTTTTTTCCAAGCTCATGAAACCCACTGCTTATTCCTACACTCTGCTCTTGTTTTCAGTTAAAAAGCATTTAACAGGCACAAAGGAAGATTTGTCCAGTTCTGTCTGATGTGTCGCTCCAGCCTCATTAATGTCTGTTTTGGGGTTATCAGTGAAAACAGCCGCTTTTAGGAATGCCCTCTGTTTCCCTATCAGTGAAAATCTTGCACTTCCTATAATCAGAACAAAAAACTAAAGTTAAATTAATACCAGAGAAAATACGCATCTTTTTAAGAAAATACGCACAACTTGGCTAAGATTTTTTGAAAATAAGTGTCCCAAAACTAAGCTAATCCACACAAGGATCTATGGATTTACCTTAGGTTTCACAAACCACTAGTGTTTCTTTCTTCCTCAGTTACGTACATGCATGCAAGTGAGAACATGAGAGGTATCCCATTAATTTATTCAAGTTAAATCAAGCTGTCATTTGCGGAAAAAGATCTATGTGGAAAACAGACTCACTGCTTCAGTGCATGAACAGTGAGTAGGGAAGCGGAGGTGAAAGATTACTTTATTTGCAAGCCAAATCAAGCTCATATCTCCTGACTGAAATGTGGTGGGGTGTGGGGGGTTCATAGTTGATGAAGGCGATGAAGAGATTTCCAAGCTAACTAGAGCCCAGTGAAAAATATTTTTCTTCAGCCAAGAGTTAAAGGTGGAAAATCAGAGATGGTGGGGAAAAGCCATGTTGGGTTGACCCAGTATGATTTCTTGCTTTTAGTTTTTAGCAACAAAAAATAAGTTTCAGGAGGACCGTGCTGTTTTTTTTAAGGGAGAATGAAAATGTCATGTTTCATTTGCATTTTATAGCTGCGTAAAATAGTCTTCCCTGTGCCAAGCAGAGGCTCCAGCTGGGGAAGCTGCACATTTGCAGAGGCAAGCTGGGACTTCAAAGTTCTTTTTGCAGCCTTCAGCAAAGCCCTTACCTGTCAACTGCCTTGTAAAAACTGAAAATTGAACTCTGTGCATTTGTATCTATTGAAGATCCAGGTATAAGGGTTTTTTGGAGGAAGAGGTCATTGGACAGAATCATAAGGAAGTTCATAAATGGCTTTGTTCCCTCTATGAGACCCTCTGGGTTTTGTGTTGCTCTTTTTAGGAATTCCCAGAAAGCAGCATCAAAAATTCGGAAGAGGACCTTCTGGTCCATGACAGTCATATCACAGAAGGATGCATGCCAGAGTATATCTTCAGTGAGATGTATAAAGAGCATTTCAAAAGGGAGAAATGAATTTTAAGAGGATTCATTAGTATTTGCTTTTGCATTGAATGCTTCCCACAATCTTCTCTAAGCCTTTTCAACACAAATATCTGTGCAGGATTCAAGCTTTATTTTTGCCCTGCAGCTCACCTTTAAGCTTGCTATCATCTATGAAATTGGGAAGGTTAATTATTTAGTGCTTAGGTGTTTGAAGATAAAAAATACCAGACAGGCATTATCTACTATTATTACTACAGCTAGAGTAATGTTTAAAATAGCTAAGAAATGTTCCGAACTGGAGTTTTAATTTATAGTTTTAGTATGACTTTTAACTCTCTTGGGACATTTTTGCTGCACAGCTTTTATGTCCTGAACATCACCTGAGCTAGAATAATTTAATTAAGTATGAGAACCTAGAGATAGTTAATTTGATTAATCTGCATTAGAACATAATTTTCCGCATAGAATCATAATGCAGTTCATTTTTTTCCTAATTATGCCATTTTAGTTTTATTATCTCTTATTTTATAAGTTGTAATTTACTTTTAGACATATTTATCAATACTATCCTAATTCAAGTTTGATGAAGTACGCTGTAAAATGACCTTTGCTTTAAGGCTGCAATCTCTGCAGAAAACTGTTTCTGGTAAAGATACATGGTTGGTGTGGGTACACTTATGCCCAGAAGAGCTCCACGACACACTGGCTTTTCTTCTTTTCCAGGTAGCTATAGATTTCACTGCATCAAATGGTGATCCTAGGAACAGCTGCTCACTGCACTACATCCACCCCTATCAACCCAATGAGTACTTGAAAGCATTGGTAGCTGTTGGGGAGATTTGCCAAGACTATGACAGGTAAATAACCACATTTGGTAACAGAGTTGTCTTTAGAAAGTGTTTTCACAGTGTGCAATCAATGACTGCCTGCTGCTGGCTGCAGTAGCTCTGTATTTAGTCACTTAAGAGAAATGACTGCACGTCAGAAAGATTAGCGTACCTTAACACGCTTTTGAGAGTGACAGTGAGTTTAGATCAGCTTCATGGTAATGAAAGGCCTGGTTCTTGGCTGTTTGGCAGATATGTGTGTTAAGTTTCAGGTTTGTATTCACATGCCAAAATTGCATGTTTGAGTGGATTTTTCATTTTTGTTAAACTTAAAGCCTGTTTGCAGATGCTGATAGCATCCTTTCTGATACACTTGGGAGTCTGGTTCTGTCCCATCCTACAGAAAAGTGTTCCCAAGATTTTGTGTTTGAAACTGAATTTGTAGTTGCCTAAACTGCTTAGTGGCCGTGTCTATTGTTAGAAGTAAATGTGTGGTCTTCAGTGTTCTCCTGGCCTGTTGAATGTTACAGTCTCTTCTAAAATAAATATTAAAAGATAGTGATAATGTGTGCATACAACATGCCTTTAAATAAATAAACAAATGCAAGTAACTGGGCCAAATATGCTTTGATTACATTATGTACTTCTGTTGCTTTCAGATAGGCTGCCTGCTTCTATCAAATTAATTGCCCATTATTAATCTAATTACCCAGTGCATTTCCTTTAAATGTTCTTTCTTTGTTGGTGAGGCATAGTATCTTACACAATTATTCTTTCTAACCTTTGCACATGTAAGAGACATCCACCCACCACTTTGCCATATGTAAATACCAGATCTCAAAAAACCAATGGTATTTTCAGTCAAATTTGAATTATACTTTCTGTATAAAATGTGGAGTGACTTAATACTGTGGTTTGCATGTTACATGTCGCATATACCAATTAGCTTGCTCAGAGGCACTTCCATTTGCATGGTAATGAAATGTCTTCTCAAAGAAGAACAAGGAAAATACTGCCCTGATACAATTTCAATAAGAATTCGATGGTCAAACTTAGTCAATGAGTCTAAGAAAATTAATATTTTATTGTAAGTGAGCTGATAATTCCTTAGTGATTATCCAGTAATTTAATAATTACTAGCAATAATTCAGTGGGTAAATATCCTTCGAAATAGGGAAAGGAATAAAAAGGGCTGGTTAACGCACACAGATTTTTATATTTTATCACTTAAGGTGTATTTTTTAAGAAAATGAAATAGTTAAGTGGCACAGTCCTTCCTGTACGGAGATATTAATCCCAAATCAGGATTCTCCTCTCAATATAGCATGTTCCAATCAGTACAAAAAATAATGGCCTGTCATTTTTTAAATGCAATCATCAGCATCTTTCAGTTCTATTGTACTGCAGAAAATGCCTATTGATGATAATCAGCACAACTAAGGTTGTATAAGCTATGGACTCGGGCTGAACAAAAGCCAGAATTTCTTTTCCCAGGGAAACGTTACCTTTCTGGCATGTGTTTGACCTATACACGCTCTCAAGTTGTGACACTATAAATACATTCCCATGGGCAAGTTGATTCAACATGGTCAATGCTTTCTGGTCCGAATGTCAAGTGAGGACCTTTTCTTTATACTTGCACATTTTGAATCCAGCAAACTGGAAATGAAAACTTAAAACTTCTCTAAGAAGAAAAGGAATTACGAGGCGCAAACCTTCACACAAAATAATCTACAGGTTCTATATAGGAGTTCTTTTTGTGTTTAGTTGCAGTCTTGAGATGTATGAGCATATATGACCTATAAAGCAAATCTTCTGTATATAAACTTTAAAAAAAAGAGTTTCAAATTCATTTAAAAATCCAGAATGGATTTTTATGGCACGGATCCATAACTGGTCCAGTGAGCTCAGTTGTGCTTCAAATACTAGAGCAGGATTTCTGTTTCCAGGTTAAGATCAGCCAGAAGTGAAAAGAGAGGGACTTGCTGAACCTAAGGGCTGTTTAGAGCCAGTATCATCATTTGCATAGGGGCATGTCTTTAGTAAGATTAAAATATGAGCCCACAAAGATGGCAGTGCTCTTACCTGAAGTTTTATAGTTTGGACCCATCAATTATCTCAAATAGGCAGAACTGGCTGAATCCAAACCAAGGAAAGTGGAGTGGTTTTCTTTGGGTCTCGGGATTAATGTATTTACATCAAATGAAAGAAGAGTTGGAGTAAAGTAAAATCTGTTGTGTGCAATGTTTTTTGCATTCCAAGAGCACAACTGTTGAATGCTAAGTACTTTTGCTACATTTATATACCAAAAGACTGCTTTTTTATATTTGTAACAAAAAAAAAAAAAAGCCTATAGCTATTACTTAAAATACTTCTGTAATTAGAAACATTCAAATTTATTTGTAATTTGGGAGGAATTGGATTGGCAAGTAATATATAGACAGACTACACTCAAAATCCAAAATTTTCTTTTATATACTCTAGTTAGTTCTGTCAATCAAGCCGTATCTTCTCATAATCTAGGTTTCTGTACATATCGGCCTAATATAATGTATCCCTAAGTAATTAATGCTCCAAATTAAGTGCTGCCTCACATCCCTTGATACAGTGGAATAATCCCTGCTCATCCAAAAGCCTGTTTATCTGTATGGTTCAGAGATTCCTGAAACAGTTAAATGAATAGCACTGTTCTGCGTAGTTAAGCGTGAAAGAATAAGATTCATTCTTTCATCAGCAATATTCAGAGAATGAGAAATAGACTTTGATTATTGTCCTGATTGTAGAAATGCTGCAGTCCTATAGGAATAGGCCAATCTGATAATGGCATGTGAAATGGAAGAGCTGTTCACCTGCACAAAAGACTTAATACTTTATCTATATGGTGGAATTGTTTCAGGCTATAACAACATTTGTCATAAGAGAGGAGATAAAGTTTGTATGTCATATAATCAGTGGCTAAGCAACACAGCAATGGACCATAAAGGAAGGAGAAACATTCATTAGTTTTAAGGAATTAAGCTCTAAAATGTACTTAGAAATACTGGAAAGGGGAAAACACATTAAAAACTTATTATTGAAAATATTTGGTAAAATAAGCAGACAGCTGCATGCAGAAGAATTTATTTTAAGATAAATGACTCATGAATGTTTAAAGATGACCTCCTGAAGCAATAAGTGAGAAATATATATTTCCATTTAAACATTTCCACAAGCTTTCTTTTATATTAAAAATTATATCACTGGTATAATTTACCTTAAAATCGAGCAAGTCTACTCCACCTTTTTGTAGCATAGAGAAACAGATGAAAATGATGAAAAATCATGGGGCACTGAAGTGTTTAGTATTAAAAGAACCTGCTTCTGTATCATTCCATATTTATTCTTTACCTCAGTAATTTCAGTGTTGAGTTCTCTGGATCAGAAGTTAAATCAAGTGGTTTCTGACGACTGGTGATAGCAGCCTAACCAGGATCCTGAAAAATCAGTTGATCACTACCAAATGTGTGTATATTCCCTCTACGTGTTTTGAACAATGAGTTAGCAAGTGTACTTGAGGCAGATGAGGTTCTATCTAGCTCTCTGTGCACTATGGCTGGCTTAGGACTTCTAACCTTCACCAACTCTGAACAGTGGTTTTGGCCACCCTTTTGTTTTGGAGCCTGGTGGAGACCCCTTCAAGAGAGTGCTGTTTTCAAAGGGTAGATGGCAGGTGTCTTTCCTGGGTGAATACCCAGACACGAGGAAAGACAAACTCATTCATCAGTTGAAGTATCAGACCTATGAACCAGAATCTTGTGGAAGCCATGAAACTCTAAGTTATATAGTAAAAATTTTGAATGCGTCCTGTTCTCCATGGCAACTGTTCCCTAAATACTTTTAATTTATATCACAAAACTGCCCCCTGCTCAGCATGGCACAACACTTTCTCGTAAGCCAGAGGAGCCTGAGGCTAAACTGGGGAATCAGGGAATGTTTCCTTTCCCCTGTGTCCCAGCATAAGGTCTGGCCATGTCCAGACTGCAAGTCAGGACCTGACCTACCTCTTCTCCCTTTCCCTTCGCACATCCTGGCTTCCATCAAAAGGAAACAGAGGCATGTGGACAGGGAGGAGCTCCCGTGCTCTGCAGGGGGATGTACCGTCTGAATAACGGCGGGGAGACAGCGTCTGCGAGCCGCACAGCGCAACACAGCTGCCTTGTGTAGGCGAGAAACAGCACCCAAATAGTACTGGGATGTGCCCTCAGCACATATACGTGCACACTGACAAGTGTGTTTCCATTATTATAATCTGGAAACATCTGTGAAAACTAGTATCTACAGATAAAACAAGTACTTTTCCCAAGATACATGCAGGTGTGCTGTGAATCTCTCATGTAAGCACCTAGAGTTATATACCTAGACACACACATATATATGTATATATAAGTAGAGTTTTACTTGTGTGTGTATAAATACATAGGTATGCATATAATATATAGGTATTATATGTACTTATATATGTATAACATGTATGGTTAACACTTAACCATGCAGTAAAAAAATTGATTTCTCTTTTATGCTGTTTTATAGCTTCCCTCTCTGCAGAGCAAAGCAATAAGTCACAATAACAACAGTGTACGCAGTTTATTAAAATGGCTGGTCCTTTGATCTTAATGATTTGTTTTACCAGTGCTGGAATACAACCAACTAGCCATGAGTGTAGCTCATCTTTCATTGGGCAGTGATTGCTGTCTCCGGCAAAAGAAAAAGGGCTGGAATGGGACTGTAAATAGCTTGTTGGTAAGGATAAATGCTTTTACGTACACACAATGCTAAAGGCTGAAATAATTCCTAAATGATCTTACATTATTACAGGTTTTAATGATGATATTGTGACTGAAGCCCATGGCAGGGCTTGCAAATCTGCTCCTCACTTTGAAATCTGATTTCTGCAGTTAGTAGCTTTCCTTTCTCTTCTGCTTATTAAGAATCTCGTTATATTACATTAAATATTTATCTTTGCATTAAAACCTCTGTTCTGATTCAGCAAGACAGTAGAGCTTATTATCTAATCCCATTGAGTTCAGTCTGACTCAAGCAAACACTGAAGTATTATGCAAAATATAGATGGCACTAAGGTGGAGTTAAGAGTCTTACTGAATTTGAACTTTATTGATAATTGTTCGCCCCACACCCAAATGTTCAGTGCCTCCCATATACCTGGATGATCTCTATGATTAATTTTTACACATAGTTTTATATTTGTGCCTACATTCAGAATTCTTCACTGGATTAATAAAATGTGCTCACAAACATGTGTGAGAATCAGCTTTTGTGTGGTCAAATCAATACTCATACCTTGAAAAAGACAAAGGTTAGATGTATTTTATCAAATACTTTTAAGCATTTGTTGCATTGGATATTTGTGGAACTTCCCATTCTTGATGGGCCATGCCCTTTCTGATCTACACACTCAACTCATGATTCCCTGTGTTTGACCACATAGTTTTGTAAAATAATGTCATAAAATTGGTCTTCATTTTATTTGTATTCAAAATCTATTTCAAAAAATAGTTCTTAATTGTTTTAAATGTCTGTGTCTGTTTATTCACTCTTAAAGATACTGCAGATTTTTTTTTATTTCCAAGAGCCCTTGAAACAGAGGGAAGATAAATTCCATCTGTTTTCTGACACTAATGTCCTTTTTCATTTAGGCTAATAGCCTCCTTACTCTAAATACTCAAGTAGCTCCTTAAAACTGACATTCACACTGAGATCGTATGTTAACAAATAAACTGCTTGTGTAAAACACACTTGTCTAGCAACCTCCCCAAAGGCCACTAATAAGCAAAGAGTACATTATTCCTGCAAAGTGCAGAAATTATTTATGTGTAGAGCTCTGTAAAATACTTAAGAGTGAAAATTTTAAAACTGGGCCACATTCCACAACATATATGAAAGTCCTGAAGTCAGTCTCAGTTTCAACATTAGCTTCTGCAATCAATGGATCGCAGCAGTAGCTGACTAGATGCAAAAATTCCTCTTTATGATTTCTTCTTCAGTATTTTAGGCCTGAGCAAGCGCATTCACTCTGATTGAAAACCGTATATAAAACGTTTCTTCCCTCATGCAATAAAGTGCACTTGAAAATTAAGAAGGGAAAGAATGAAAGGAGAAAATAAAAAGAGCAAGGTTCCCGGTCCAGTACATCCCTTTCAGTGTAGATCTAAGAAGGGAAAAAACTAAGTCGGATGAAAGATCCGTCTGTCCCAGAAACACATTTCCTGAGGTAGCCAGCAGAGGGCAGTTAGGGAGGAGAAAGAGGACAAGGTATGTATAATGCAGTACGTGTTATGGAAGTCGTATATAAATTAGTGCAGTTGGTCCCAAATACAAAGATCAGAACATACTTAAATGCTGTGTTTTGGATTGAGGCTTTAAGTGGAAAAGAGATCCCAGAGTTTACTCCTTGCAGTCTGCTTTATTAAGCAGAGCCTCATCCCCAAGAATTACTTAACAGGTCATTCTGAAGCTATGTCTGGGTTTGTGGACGAAGACTCAGAGAGTTACCTTGGCTGGAGGGATCTGAATTAAATACCTTGAGGTAATTTTGCCAGACACAAGGAGAAAAGCAGAAACTTGCTTTGGTTGAGATAGTAGTGTAATAGTAGTTCATTAAAACTGGGGCGAAAGAATGATGGCTAGAATAAGTGGCACTATATGCAACATTAAATATTTCATTAAATCCCTCCGTAGAGCTATAGATGTTAAAATTTAATCTACCCATGCAGATCAATAAATAAAAATATGCTTAATTATTAAGCATCTCTCTTTATCACTTTAATTACAGAAACAACCTTTCTGGAGGCTGTTAAGCAAAAAAGCTAATGAGCATATCTAAACAAGTTTAGATATGGTTTAAAAACCATGAGGGAAAAGACATGAATCTTTTTATTTAGTGCTTTAATAGGACCAAATTTGCATAGACATACAACAGAAGAAAAATAGAAAAACAGTAACCTATACAGAAAAACTTGTAGCTTATGTTTATCAATAAGCTCAGGTGTGGGTAAACATGTTCTGAAGTGTTTGGATAACCCAGGACTAGAACTGCACGGGGAAAAAGGAATTGCTAATACTTTTCATCACCAAACTGGATTGAAAATCCCTGGATTTAAGTGTTGAGGACCTGGGCTGGAACAATTACATAATATATACATACACGTATTTAGTATTTGCCTTTGCAGAATCTGTATTTGCAGACTGCTGCCACACAGGGGTTTCTACAATCACCACTTTTTATCCCAAGAATCAGTACAGGAGAATTAGTCTAGTACAACAACTGTGTTGGGAGGGTGACTTTGTAACAGTTTCTTTTGCATGTGTACATACATACATGCATACATATGTGTATGTGTATGTATTTGTATATATACATATATATGTGTGTGTGTGTGCGCGTATGTATGTGTATATATATCTGCAGGCCCTTTGTCTGGGCAGATACTGTCAGTTCTTACAGCTCTGCCTTTTCCCTTACCAAGTTTTCATCTTTGTGTGTTCTTTACACTGCCTTTTCTTCCAGGAACTCAGTTTCTATGTCAGTGTATCAGTCATGAGCAGCCCCTTCCAAGTTTCTTAGCAAAACCACTGCTTCCTCCGCGTGCTTTTCAGAGACCTCTGCCGCATTCTGTCAGCTGGTAGATACATCAAAATCTGAACCTTCTGCATGGCTTTTCTATGCGGTCTTTACTGTTTCTCAGTTCAGCTTGAAATCTCCTCTGAGGAAGAGCTTTGTTCTGTGCAATAGTTGACAGTTCTCCGCGACTGTGCAGACTGGTACCATTGGGATTTCTCTGTCAGCTTTTCTTTCTGAAGAAAATGACTTGAAGTATAAAACCCTACAAACTTTATGTGAAATTGCATACCACCTACTGCTGTGTAATTAAATAAGTATTAATAAGTAAATAAACATAAACAAAGGAGATAGATAGATGGCAATTTATCTGATGCCATCTGATACTGTTCTGGTACATCTTTAGTCAACGCAACCATTTCCATAATTTCAGAAGCGTGAATTTCCTCCTTGCATTGTTAAGGTTATAACTATTCTAGTAACCCACTCCGTTCTATTAGCATATAGCTGAGAAGCAAATTATTCCCACTTGGAAACCCATCTGTGTGGGTAAATGAACACCATGTTCTAAATCTTCTCATGCAAGTTTCCTCCTTTACAGAAAGTGGACACCTTTTGCCTGAGTCGACCTTAACAGGATGTTTGAGGGTCAACTGCTCTCAGATAAAGCTAGGCAACTCTTGTGAATTAGGTTCCATTTACTATCTTCCTATCCCCTCCAAATTATTGTGAAATTAACCTTGATCAGAGATTCCAAATCAGCAGACAAACAGAGGGTAGTAGCGCATTTTCCCCTGCATATTCAGTGATGCCTAGCTGAATGTTTGGTCATCAGTATATTTCACTTAGAATTTTGCTCTAACTTGTTTTGATAGTGTTCTTCATTTTGACTTAATGTCATTTTGATTTTGGTAAAATTACATCAACAGCTCGTTCGGTCACATTAAATCACAATATAATCTCTGTAACGGTTTTATCCTGCTCATCCTAGAAAGCTCATTTGTATCTTGAGAGCATTTGATGAGAAATTCCTCTCCCAGCACTTCCCTGCATACATACGCCAACACAGTCCTGTATTCCCCTCTTCCCAGCATACCCCTTATAAATAGATATTTTCTGATAGAAAATTGTTGCAGAGGAAGGTCTCTGACCAACTCTTTCTACTGTAATTTGTAAAAAAGGACAAAATTATGTGCATATGTAGCAAAGCTTTTGTTCTTGTGGTTGCCTAGTGCAGCATACCCTGAAACTTGAAAGCCATACTTGTGTTTCAAGAGGGCAAACTCTTCAGTTTGGGGTTCTTCACGATCTGCACCTTACATGATGGAATTCAGCCTGCTGCCTGCAGTGTCGTCTTTAAGTCACGTCAAATTTTAAACATCTGAGATTACAGTCTGTGTGAGAATACTGTGTTCAGTTTTGGGCCCTTCACTACAGGAAGGACATTGAGGTGCTGGAGCGTGTCCAGAGAAGGGCAACGAGGTTGGTAAAGGGTCTAGAGAACAAGTCTTATTAGGAGCGGCTGAGGGAACTGGGGCTGTTTAGCCTGGAGAAGAGGAGGCTGAGGGGAGACCTCATCGCGCTCTACAACTACCTGAAAGGAGGTTGTAGCGAGGTGGGGGTTGGTCTCTTCTCCCAAGTAACAAGCGATAGGACGAGAGGAAATGGCCTCAAGTTGCGCCAGGGGAGGTTTAGACTGGACATTAGGAAAAACTTCTTCACTGAAAGAGTGGTCAGGCCTTGGAACAGGCTGCCCAGGGAAGTGGTGGAGTCACCATCCCCGGAAGTATTTAAAAGACGTGTAGATGAGGCGCTTAGGGACATGGTTTAGTGGGCATGGTGGTGTTGGGGTGTGGTTGGATTTGATGATCTTAGAGGTCTTTTCCAACCTTAATGATTCTATGATTCTATGATGCTATGAATTACTTTTTCAGTGGTGGTCCAGTTTTCCATATATGATCCCACAGATATGCCAATTCACTACAGAGTTAAGGTTTTGGAAGCTACAGGGACATATGTGCAACCCCTTAAAATACATAGGACTGTCTGGAAACTGCCTGGTTTGAGACGTTAAATATAACTCGCTGTAGCCTCTTGCAGCATCCCCTTCCCTAGTTTATTCCCAGTTATAAAGTCCCATTTCTTTTTCAAGATACATTTTACTGAATTGGGTCATTCATGTAGGTACAAATCAGGTCATTGCAATTTATTTGTCATCTTGCAGGGAAGCTTGACATTTTGTCTCACCTTCCTGAGTATGCCATTTTATTAGGCTATCCTTCTAGCAAGTGATTCATCTCGCTGCCATTTCATTTTGCTTAACCTACTCCTCTCTCAAGCTCTAATGACTTTTTTTTTCTGTGGGTATTTACTTTTCCTCAGTCTAGGAATTTCTGAGTTCACTTGACATTTTTACCCTGCAGAGTTTCTTTTGCAATGTTAACAAGGGGAAGTTTAAATCCATGGTACCTGGATTTGGCTTTGTTAGTTATTTCATGAGTTGATGCCTTTCGGTGGTTAGCTTCAGGGAATTTGTATTCCCCTGCTTCATTAACTATTTCCCTCGCAGGTGAGACAGGCATTCCCTCATGTTCTTGAAACCCAGTTACATGACAGTATCTATTTCTCAGTATTCAGCAGATTCTAGCTCCCCTAAGGTGACTAAGAGCTGTAATTAAAGATAGGAAGTGAATTTTAATGTCAGGATTTTGCACATGATTGTGTAGCATCTCTGTTTGTGATAGACCAAACAATGTAGCTGTTGCAGTTATTTACCATTGATTTGCATGCTCCCAGCTCTCTTTTGTGACAGAGACGTATGATAATTAGTTTATTCTTGCTGCTCTGTCAAAAATCACTGTGCATTATGGACTGGATGCCAAGCCTTGTTAGGTACAGTGCAAGTTTGATTAAACACACGGTAACCTGGCCACGACCAGAGATGTGGTTGTATCGAACCAGGAACAACCGCACAGTGAATACGTGGTGACAGCGTAGCAGTCCCCCAGAGAATAACACAGATAAGGGGGAGAGAACACTGCTGCTGCTGAACTCTTGCGGTCTTTCTGACTCTAACTGGGGCAGGCTGAGAGCTGGACCACCGCCTGGCTCTACCCCCAGCTCATCCTGGAGGAGCACCGGTGGCTGTGCAAGACTGCAAGGGGTGAAGCGGATGGGCTCTGGTCCCTTCCACTTAAATGGTTTTATTTAGCCCTATTTGATCATACAGATCATGTCCTTTATTTACCTAGCTCTGCTTGCAAAGCAGGAACTGAAAATGTTTAAATATTTCAAATGATTTCTGTATTTTCTTTGGAACTGCTGCTAATCCCTGTAAGCTGTTACGATTCAGAATTCACTGGCATCAAGCCCTTCTCAGATAAGTACTAAATAATGCATTCAGGAACATGATTCATTCATATGCTTTAGAAAAGAAACACTTAATTCAGCTCATATTCTTCCAGTTCACTCCCTGAACATGAAAGATTACAATTTTAATTGAGTTTAGAGATGACTCTATTTTGTTTGTGGCATTTGCTGTTTTCTCCTTTTTCTTTTCCTTTCCACGTTCCTCTCTCTTGTCTCCCTCTTTCTCTTCCCGTGCCCCCTCCCCTTTCTTCTCCCCCTCCTCGCATTCACACTCTTTTCAATTTTATGTGTAACAGACACTCCCCTTTTACTTTGGCAATTTGAAATTTCTTTCTAACAGAGGAAAAATATCTGATTTCATCACGGGAAAAGTAGGTAGAGCAGAGCAGATCCACAGTTTATTCTTTTAAGATTGGAATTGAAAATGAAAGGCATAGTAATTGATTTGCTGCGTCCAGCATAGTACTTTAAAAATATCTCCCTGGCAATTCTGATCTGACCCAAAACCAAAATCACAAATGACAGCTTAACATCGAGGGATTCTAGTCAGGTATATTCCGTGCAAGAATTTCAAAGAGCTGTAACTTTAAGATTCTTGGTTATTTGAAATTAAAAATGGGTTCTTAGTGTTTCTTTCTCCCCATCCCATGTTTCTGTCTTTTCCCCCCATTCACTGCATCATTAGTACTGCTAGTGCTACTATGTTGCTCTAGCATAAAGTGAGCAGGTTCTCATGCTGAGGCTCTCCGAGGTCAGTTCAGTAGCATCCGTACAAATTGCTGCATTGACTTCAGGAGCTTAAAGGTAAGCACATCTATAGCTACATACCAAAGGGCTTTCATGAGCACCAGTAGAATGAGTCCCAAACAACCTGTGTAAGTGGCTAGCTAGAAGTTCATCTTTCACAGTGAATAAATGTCATATAGAATGACTTAGGCCTTTTTTCCCCCTACCTTTATTCCATACAATTAAGAACTTAGATTCCCAATTTAGATTTTAAAAAGGAACTAATTTTCAGAGAACATAGTCCTGGCAGCTCTTGTGTTCCTTTCTGAATACAGGTATTGCCACACTGGTGAATATCTAGCTCTATCTCCAGCATTGTCTGCCTATGCCAGCAGCTTCAGAGGAAGTTGCAAAAGACTCTCTAATGTCTGACTAATTAATTTCACCCAGTAGAATAGTTTTATCTGAATTCTCCTCCTTGTTACTAGGAATAGCAAATCCTTCTCAGAATAAAGCTGAACTCCAGGTTTCAATAATACTACATGTCAGAGGGCACCAGTGGTTAACGAGACAAGATTTTGAAATGTTCTTTATTTTGTCTTCTTATCTTTATTACAAACATATTTCTTACCTTCCAGTAACACTAGACTTCCTAGTGAAACAGAAAAAGGTATCATTATCTGTATCATTTTTACTAATTTACAAAGCCTTACTATTTCCTCTATTCATCTCTTTTCCTGTCTGTGCAGTACAGCTCACTGAAATCTCTCTCCTCTCTGCCCCAATTAATGTATTGATTTGTCATTGCACTTCCTCTGTTTCCACTGGATAGCTTGAAGGATGGGTGCCTAAAACTGAGCAGTGTTCCAAAAGGATAATATGGATATTTTCAGAATTTGTTTTCTGCTATGCATTACGTTATAGTTGAGGTTACTGAGGGACTTTTCTCTAACTGCTTGTATTTCTGTTCACAAGACTGCAGTCTTGGAGTCCTGACAATTCCTTTCTGTGTGCATTAATTTACATTTACCAATTGAACAGTGAACCTAAACTCTCTCCCTGATTTTACCTTCAGGGTATAACCTAGATCTGCTCAGTCTTTGCTATCTTTCAGTAATATATGCCTGTTTTGACTGGAAAAAGTACAAGAAGCCATATACATCTATACTTGCACGACTACTCATGGCCCTTACATAACCACATATAAAAGTCAAAGTCCAATGCTTTTGCTTTTTTGATCTTCAAGTCAAGTTCTTCAGCTTTTTGAAAATTATGCCAAGTTTTAATTTTCAAGGGAACCTATGTAAAACAAAGAACAATATAAAATGCGAAGTAGACATGACAGAGTAATTTTGTGAAGATTCAGCCAAGCCATGATCCTCTTTTTCTTACTTGGTTTTGTAAATTTCAGGTTTTATAGAACCAGCTCATTTCTCCACTCCTGTGTTTCTTTCCTGTCCCTTTGGCAATCTGTCTCCAGCAGGACAGTACAGGCAGTTTCCTTGCATGTGCCAAGACTCTCTGGCTAGCTTTAAACAAAACAAGTCAAAGATCCTGGTGGGGCCTGAGGCCAAGGACATGACACTGCCCATGTCCTTGTATCTCACCTTTCTTCTTCCCAGCACAAACTGGTGATGCCCAAACTGCCATTTGGGAGCAGTCTCAAGCACAGCTGTCCCGAGCACTGTCCCTGGGAAGTCTCTGGGGGCTGCTGGTTGGCAGGAGCCAGCACTATGCCAGGGAGAGTGCTAACAGACCATGCCTATAGTCACATCCCAGTGTTTCAGCCAGGGTCCCAAGCCTATTTCCTGGCATAAATGAAGACCAAATGCCTGAACAAGCAACACAAAGGAAAAGAAGACTGGTTCTCACTTTTCTTCTTTTGAGTGAGTTTAAATTACAACGGAAGAAAAGAAAAGTCATGACAGCAGATCCCTCTCCTACTGAAATGCCAGGTTAGGAAACAGGGCTGGAGTCTCTGATGCATGCAATTCACCCTTGAGGCAGGAGGAAACCTTTTCATCTTCCGACTGTAGTTTCAGTCCCTGGATGGCGTAACCCTTGACATAGCTTCCAGAAGCTGGGAAGCTGCTCTGTTTTCTGCTGCAAGCTGCCATGATAGCCCTGGGTCTGGCAGAGCAGCTCTGTCACGCCTCTATACCATAAGGGATTGTCCTGGAAGTGGGAGAGTCCTTGGCTGCCCTTCTGGGTCGCTTTTTCCCTGCTGTGTCTCAGTAGTGCAGGATAAGCAGAATAAGAGCAGCAGGCTCAGCTGCTGGGTTTTTTCTCATATGACGAAGTGAGGGCTGGATGACAAAACTAGAGAGGGTTACTTTGTAAAATATCACTAAGCCATTAAACTGCATACTTACTAAAGAGCAGAGCAGCAGGCTCAGCTGCTGGGTTTTTTTTCATATGACGAAGTGAGGGCTGGATGGCAAAACTAGAGAGGGTTACTTTGTAAAGTATCACTAAGCCATTAAACCACATACTTACTAAAGAGTGAGACCTTTATATTAGCTAAACACCTTGGCTTGTGTGATAGGAGGAAAAGTATTGCTTACATTAAAATTTTACTTTATTCTGAAAGCTGCCAGCCACAAATTTTGAGGTGTGGCAGGGTATACATGATTATCTTTTTTTATGCAAGGGATGTCATGAGTGATAATCAAAAGGTTCCTTCTTACCTTAAAGATCACGTTCCAAGAGCACATGAAAGTTAATTCCTTGGTCCCAGCAGCTTGAATCAGAATACCAGAGGTATGTACCTAAATTCTGGAAAATGAGGAGCTTCCTAAAAAGAGTGTGGAGCTATTCTGAGTGAGGCAAGAGAAAGTACTAAGTACAGGAGTAGACCCCAAGATACCCCTCCCCTCTAGAGTTCATGCACTTCCCCTCTAAAAAGCAGCCACGTGAAATCCCATCTTGAGGGTGTACATGTTTTCCCAAGGCAATTGTACCAGTAACTAGCACTTGCTCAAAAAGGAGATATGGGAGATTCAGACATAAAGGCAGGTGTCCTGACCGTGGTGGTAAGGTATTCTGGGTGCAGAATAACAGTGGGGGCTGTGCCACTGTGTGACTGGGAATGTGGGAGTCTCGCCACCAGAAGGAGAATCCAGGTTGCTGGAGGTATCACTTAGTGCTGTCTCTGAATTGCTGCAGAACAGAAGATGGAGCTGCAGATACGAGAGTGCCTACACTTGTTTACACTCGAGAAACATTGCAGTACAAATGCAGGCACTGTATGTGTTTAGGCATCTCCCAGGTTGGGTAATTGCTGCCAACATCAGTTTTTTTGATTGCTTTGTTGAACTTAGACACTTATGTTCTGCCTAAGTAAAATTCTTTTTTAGTCTTTGTTTGCTCTTGCCCAAAATCAATTAACTTGCAGCTCCACAGGGTTTGATTTTCTAATCCAATCATGCTTAATCATTGATGTAAAACAAGATTTTTTTCTCCCCTCAGATTCTTTTCTAATGGCTTCTTATTTCTTGTCCTCTAAGTGTGCACCTGAATTCTCTGCAGCTATTTATAAGGGCTTTCCCGCTTCCAGGAGTGTTCCATCAAAGAGATGGCTATCAGCAGGTGGTTAGCATCAAATGTCAGCAGCTACTTCGTTTCTGACATCTCTTGAAAAAAATGTTTCGTTACCATGCAAATGATGTTAGCCTTCCTTTCAAAGATCCATTGTCACACAGTGTAACATATGGTACACAGAATTGTGCTCCCAAGATTTATGCGGCAACTACATTTTGTAGAAGAACAACAATTGTGAGAGCTACACCATCAGATGAGTCATCACTGTTTCCCAATGAGCTGGTGAATATTTCTGTATCTCATGGTTACTCTAACTTTGGGGGAGGGGAGAGGGGCTTATTTCTGCTTTCTTTTAAACTCTTCCATTTTTCTTTAGCTTGTATCAGAAATATCATGGTGCCTGTCATAGCCTATGCCAGACAGAATAGCCCAGCAGCTTTAATGGGTGCTGTTATCTTTCTTGAGTATGTCTGGGAAGCGAATTATTCAGTTGATACTTGGAGTGGCAATGCCTTGAACTACACAAAGAAAATTGAAGCTGCTGGCCTTTCTTGGGAATTTTTGAAATTGCCAATAATGGTAGTAGGAACGCAACTTTTCCAAGGGCCCTGAAACCCTGTAAGCAGAATAGGATAAACCTATGAGGTGTTTGATTCATCAGAGCACTGGAGTACAGTTCAGTGACTTCAGCAGGGCTTCAGGATGTGTTTAGAGTTAAGCATATGTTTGGGTGAATTGTTAATCTCAAGTGTGTGATCAAGTGCTTTGCTGACTCAGGGACGAGACATTCCTTACAGCTTGTTGTTTTCCACTTTGCCATCTGGGAAGAGGCAGCTTGACAGCACGTGGGCTGTGTGAGACATTACTGCATTTCTGAAAGGGTATTAACAGCCTTGAAGTTTCCAGGTTGTCTGAATCAGGAATTTTTGTCTCTGCAGAACTAACTGGGGTAGAACAACCTCACTGTAGTGTTTGAAAGCAAACTGACCATGTCACAGCATTTGCTAGGTTATCAGTCAACCTATGCCTAACTAAAATAATCTCATGTTTTAGTGGAACTACTAAAGATGCAGGTAGAAAGCTTTACGGAACCTGCAGGTTTGGGGGCGTGAAATTGCCCCTTTTGGATATTTTAGGAAGTCTCTTTTGCACCTGGACAACTGTAAGAACCCAAATTTGCAAACACTTTTAATTACAGAGTCATCCCTTCACTACACCCATTTTCTGAGCTGGGGGAGCACCTCCGTGTTTACATGAAAAAATGTTGTTACAAGCTGTTAAGTCAACTCATCCTCATGCTGCAGCCACGTAGTGCAAAAGAGTGGGTAATACAGACATGTTACTGCATTTGTGGGAGAAGTGCAAGCTATCTTGATCCCTTGGTATTCTCCAAATGATTTTAACTTCCCAAAAGTACTAGGGGTTCACCTGAAAAATCTCCCATATCACTCCCCCATCTGGTTAGCACACACCCCTCCTTCTCTAATCCGATACCCTTCCAGTCTGCCATGTAACACTCTTGACCTCAAAACCATTTCTGTTGTGCTGCTTTGTATTTTTGATGAATGCTTACAGAAGAATAAATGTTTATTGTAATAAAATGCATTTCTCTGTAGGAAGTCATCTCTTTTTTTATTCTTTTCCAGTGACAAAATGTTCCCAGCCTTTGGATTTGGAGCAAGGATACCCCCAGAATACAAAGTAGGTGCATAAATGACATTTTCTAGTTTCCTTAGTTTATGAGGCACAAAATAAGGGAGAAATGGTTCAGTGCAGGGCAGGGGCTAGGGGGAGCAGCTCCTACTGCTTGGTTTCTTTCATCTGGCTTTCTCACCCAGTGATACTTCACTGAAGCCAGAAATCAAGGCTAGACTTAAAATAGTTGTGTTACACCCAAAATATTTCATGGTATTGGCAAAGCTTTGTTAATGGATACTAGTCTAGTAAGAGGAGAACTGATTTTTTGAACAACACTTGCCAAGCATATTTGGAAGCTTTGCAAACCCTGGTTTGACAGAACCCATTTTTGGAAGATGTGGTTCAGTGAGCGGCCTAGTGTCCATGCTTTATGATGAAGAGATTTGACATCTTCCTGAAAATGAAGACTTTAGGAGAGTTTTGCTTTGTTGTGGTGGACATTGTCAATACCAGGAAGAGAAATATAAGAGCATGTATCCATGCTGGAGAGAAGTGGTATTTATAAACAAAGCAAAATGAGAGTGATCCACAGTGATGGTGCAATTGTGAGCATTAATATGCAGTCTGGTAGGGCTGGAGTGAAGACAGTGGAGTAAAAGAAGGAGCATCCAACAGAGAAAGGCCTAAGAAGAAATAGGCAGAAGTTCAAATCCTGCATACATGCAGAGGGAGTGTGGGCAAAGAGTAGTTCTGCACAAATAACTAACCAAAAACTAGCTGGGGATTCCGCAACTCAGATACTATCTGGAAAAGAACAGCATTAGATGTCTGATCATGCAGACTTCATCCAGTATCCCCGTGTCCTCTGCTCTGGGTTGTATCTCTCAGCTGTGGCTGGGGTAGGGAGGTGAACACTGGCCAGGTGAGAATTTCTGTGCAGAGAGGGATCGTGTGTCACTCAGCATTGTAAAGCATGAACCAGCAGATGAAAAAAATGTACCAATGTGTTCCTCATGGCTTGTAGGTTTGATACCTACATAAGAATAACAGTAGTGATGTACAGCAAATTTGATACATGTCTTGCAAACGGGTGTCTAAGGTAAGTCAATGTATGTCTTAACAACGTTGCCTTCTAAGCTAAAAAGCACTCTTATAAAAAAGAGGACTGTGCCTGACAAGGTGTTTTGCAGTGCTCTGTTCCTGAAAAGTAACACCAGTGTTAATGCTTTCCAAAATCAGAGACAGCTTGCAGAACTTTGATACAGATTTTAATGTGGTAAATGCGCACAGAACATCTGTGTCTGTTGTATATCTGTTCCAACTGCACCAGCTGAGAACCATCTCTGCTATGTAAGGGGGAGTGTTTTGAAGCAGCCTCTACCACCAGACACATTAGTGAAACACAGTAGCTACTTCTCAAATGTCTATCCCTCTGCCACGAATATGTGCCTCCCTACCCATGGCTGTATAGCAGTGTTGGCTGGGTGAGTTGGACTATACATTGCAACCAGATCGCTCTTTCAAGCCCAGTACTGGCCATCACTGACAATGCCATGTACTATTGTGATTGTCCTAAACAAAGGTACCAGCCTGGTGGTGTGCTAGGGGCCGGTTGTTCCATCATCTGCGAGATGACCATCATTGCATGGGGGAAAACTTGCAATTCTTTCAGCTGCAGAGAGCCATCCTTATCTAAGGACTGCTTGAAGGAAGATGTTACTGTGCTGGCTGAAGTTTTTTCACTGGTTTGCTGGTGATGGCAGTAGAGTAAAACTCACAGCACAAGACTGCTTCTTTCCCAACCGAAATAATCAGCCGGTGGCATTGATGCCTCAGGTCACATGAGCATATTGGCAACGTACCAGTTTTGTTAGCACCCAGCAACAGCCTCTTCACCTGACCGTGGGAGCATATCTCAGGGGTCAGCTGAAAAACACATGTCTTGCCAGAAAGTGATTTCAGGGGGACTTTGTAACCAGATATTCTGACAGTCACCAACACCAATTGATTTTCTGCTTTGGCAGAACTGTTGTTTGGATAATTTCCTGACAAGTGCTCTTAAGAAAGTCAGAGACTTGCATTGAACTTAGTAGCCGATGCATGGATGAAGGGTCTTGCCCAATAGCATGAGCTGCCCTGAAGAGTCTGTATGTTACTAACCTCTCAAAGCAAAAAAATAGATGAATCAGGACCTTCAGATTTTGAGAAGTTCAGGAAAAGTAAGGGTAAACTTAAGAAGATGGGGCTACTTGCTTGTGGATTACATATCTGTGAGTAAACAAAACAAGTTGCAAAGTAAATGGAGATGCAAGTGAGGGCCAGAACAACATCTTTAATCTCCACTATGGAAAATTGTGACAGAAAATGACAAAGACAAAATGACATTACATCAGTTTACCAATGTAATAAAACTTTGAAGAAGATAAGAACCACATTGCGGGGGGCTAGCCCTTCTGTGCAACAGATGGGGACAAATACTTAGCTTGGTGTCTATCATGGGCACATCCAACTGGAACTGGATTAGGAATTAACAGTCATCTGTGCTATTGTTCAGTCCCTCCCTGTGATACTCTACACAGTCCATACAAGTATCTGTCTTTTTAAAATAAACTGCATCAACACTTTTGAGTCCCTGCTTGGCTTTGGCTGCACTTCTAAATTGAAAGATACACCCTCTAAGAGAGTGAAGAGTCAGCCTCATCATGATGCATTAATAAGTCAAGACAAATAAACCTGAAAATCCTTCAGTAATTTAGTCTACACTGGTATCATAAAGTTAATTTAAAGGCAACAATTACTAGTGTTTGATGTGGAACATAGCCAAGATGCATAGGAAACAGAGTAGAAACTCATATAATTAAAAGTAACAAAGACTGTAAAAAAAGTGCTCGCAACTTGTCTCTCTCGTAACTTATCTTCTGCCACAAAAATATGGTAACACTAGACACCACAGCAACACTGCAGGTCTCGTGCTATTCAAATGTTCTTCTGATGTTTTCAGTCAAAGGTATTACAAGTCATACATATCTTTTGTTTTATTAAAGGACAGCAGTGTCATAACTGTAATAATTCACATCTTCAAATTTAGGCTGGATCATTTTGAGAACTTCTAAGTTCTGACCCCATCATTGGGTAAATCAGCTTTTCATTTTAATTTAGAGGGTCTGCTTTCGAGCCTCCAGTCCTAATAAGATGATTTAACCTGCTCATAGAACATTGGTCTCTGCACACCAGCAGCTGCTCTTTTATTTCTTCCAGTAGACAACAGATTGCTAGGGCTGTGGAAGAAATGACTCCCACTGCCAAGGGTTTCTAAGTAACGATGAAAGCCTCCACACAACTTAAACAACATAGCTTCCCTAAAAGTCTGAGTGAAAGCTGACCAACGTATGCATGGCAGTAACACAGTGAGGGAAGGCCAAAGGTAAGCAGCCTGATAAAAACAGTAGGCAAAGTAAGTGGATCAAGTGGATTCAGATCTAATTTATGTCATGCTCGGTCTCAAGCTGTAGAAAAATGAGGCCTGTAACTCACTGTTCAGCATGAATCAATGCTAACAATGCTATTTAGGATCAGCTGAAAGCCACTGCTTTCAGGCTGGCCATAAGCTCTAAATTTTTTTGCCAAGGACTCCTTGGCACACTAGACCACATGGGAGAAAGGTGTCCATTTGCAGTGTTGTCAAACCAGTCCCTTGGTTTCATACTGTCTTGAGCTCCTGCCAATACCCTGGGATGGGTGCTGGAGGGCAGTATCCACCTGTCCATTTAATGAGATTCTAGCCTCCTCACATCCTTTTACATGCTACAAGAAAAGCAATGTTTGCTATGCCAACTATTATTCCCCATGGAAAAATCCCCGCCCCCATTTTACACTAGCACTTCAGTACAATGTCAGTATCCACCTCTGCAGGCTCTTTATGAATCTCTTGAGGTTTAACCCCTTTAAAAACATGTTTTCATATATGCTTTCTACAGAATTTCCATTTCAAGAGCACACCGCTATGTTATGCTGACTTTATTTTCCCTCATTTCAGCTCCAAATGAAACACCAGTTTCTTAGTGGCATAAGGAATCTGTGGGAGTGAAGGAAGCAAGACATGCTATATATAACATTTCTGATCAGTCTAGAGATCTTTCATCTAATATTCGGCAATATGATTTTTTTCCCCAAGGCCTGACAAATACATCACCCTGCTCCTTGATCTATGCAAACCTCTGAGAGCAATATTCCTCTCTTGAGTTTCTGTCACACAAAACTTGCAGAACATGCCAGTTATTCCACAATAGTGTCTCCAACCCATCACTTTTTTTTTTTTTGCAATGCGAAGTATCTGAGAAGTCTGATGTAAAGTGAAGAGGTGGCAGATAATATGGACTCAGACATTGCTGCAAAAGGTCACAGTGAAGAGGAGGAAAGAAAGCTGAACGACACACACTAATTTCTTAGCAGGCAGAACTCAAAGGAGCTGAAAAACCACACAGCAGCGCAAAACTTACTGTTAAAATGAAAAGAAAGTTAAAACTGTGTCAGCCCCATGAGAAGCGTATTGCCAGTAATGAAGTGTTCTTTCCTAAAGAATTGCAGGCTGACACCTGAATAGGTAGGAAACAACTTGCAGTTTGTTTTAAGACAGTCCTGGTTATTTCTGCATTTTTAATGAAAGCTTCATTCACTGCTTATGCTGAGAAGAGTTGCTGGAGAGAACCTCACTGCAGTTACAGAAACAGTACAGCATCTTTACGACCCTAACCTGCACTGTCTGGTTTGCTGGACAGGCAAGGGCCTTGAAAAGTGCTGTGATCTTTGTGGTTCCTGCACTTTTCAGGAGCTTGAGGGCAAAAATATATGCAAACCTGACAAGAAAAGAACCAATAGAAGGATGTGTAATGGCCCAAGGGAAAAAACAGAATTTGTCACCTTATCCATGCAACTTGGATTTAGATGTGGAAACTGGGCAGCATTCTCAAAAATCAAGTACAATAGAAAATAAATGGCCAAGCTTTGCCAAGCAGAAATATCTATAATGTGATCTTAGCCAGAGACACAAGCTGTCCAGCTCCCAAACTATTTGATTAATGAGCATTCTGAAAATAATAGCTTTCGAGCAATGGTTCTTTAAATTTGTTAATGTCTTAAGCTTTTGCAAAATATGCTGGCATTTCGTATTTAATTTTCAGACTGGCAGTGGCTTAATAGTGTTCAATTTATTCACAGATAAGTGCTCAACATTGTGCATCTCGGCATTTACGCTTTTATGCATCTATTGTTCATGGATTTTTGACAATCTCTATTTAAATTAGTAAGAAAGCATTCCTAAACATGGCTGAATTTGTCAGATTGTTTGTCAAGTGGTTCCAGTATCATCACCATAGAGGTTTCTGGAAAGCTGAAGCTTGGGACAGGGAGGTTAATTTAAATGAATTCAACAATCTAGAGAGGGAAAAAAAGATTACCAATTTTCAGAACTTAGGCATCCATATTCAGCATTCGCAGAATGAATGAAAAACGTCATGTGCCTGAACTCCCTGCTGGTTTGGACCCTCTTGAATTCTGGGCACCACAGGGGAGATGGCACAGGGACAGGCTGAAGCACAGCTGGTTTTATTCACCTGAGTGGGGAATGAGTTCTGAGCATTTGGACAAACTCTGCTTTAAAAATATCTGCTGTTGGCTTGCCTTGGGTGATGATTTCCTGTTTGTGAACCATCACTGAGCTGCTCAAAGAACTTCTTTCCTTCACATTATACTTTAGTCTTGTTTAAATTGTGATATATTGTTCAGAGAGCATAGGAAACAACCAGATACATCTGCATTCATTGTGTTTCCTGTCCTGCCTTCAGGATAAATTTTAATGCTGTTCTTGGTGAATTAGGATGGCAATGTATGAGGGCCACTTGCTTTGGGAGAATAGCAGCCATTGCTCAGACAGTAATATTTTTTGGATCATTGTGCACACTTACTAGACTTGGGATTTCCTTATTGGCCTGAACTGTTGTCTACGTTTTTCTTTAAAAAAAGAAAAAAAGCCTGGGTGCCATAGCTCTGAACCAGGTAAATTGTACAGTGTGATCCTGAAGAGCTATAGCAACAAAAGCATCCAGGCCATGCTTGCATGTGAGATTAAAATACTGTATTCATAGCTCTGGAAAAGGATTGTGATACTCCTTTTGCTATAATTTCAAACGCATTTGGAATAAATAAATAAAATCACTGAAGAGGCACAGTGTTGGAAGAATCAGCCTGCAATACATAAACATGCATCACCATCCTTCTTGCTTTTGAGATGCAGTTAGTACAAAATACAGAAAGCCTAAAGGAAGAAGAAAGGCTCTTGAACAACAAAAAAATCATCAGTGAGTGAAAACTCACATAACCGTTCTTGACAGCTGCAATTACCTTTGGCCTGCAGCTGGTCATGAGACTGGCAGATACCAGCTGGGCAAAGTGTGCCAAGAGACGTACAGAGCAGCTAGACAGAAGGGCTCTGGAGCACCTCTGAAGCATATCTGACAGCCCTGCTCTTCTGTGGCTGCTCAGAGAGGAACATACGTCATGACTTTCTGCATTATCTTCCATACCTGAGCAGGGTAGCCTGAATGGCCCACGTAAAACCCTTTGTAAGAGGCAATTGATGCTTGATGTAGACATAGCAAACTCCTGGCTGGGCTGAACTGGCTGCAGACCCTTCAGTGAGTTTTTGCTTCAGTCCTTTCCCATCATGCTAGACATCCTGCTTTATTTAACCTCTTAATAAGTAATGGTAGGCATCACTGTGGTGAGGAAGGCCTGCATATGATGGGGAAATTCGATTTCTCTATGAGAAGCTCTCTTTGACAGTAATTAGCCAACTTATACCACTTTGCTTTTACAGAAGCTTCTCTGTAATCACATATTTGATCTATTGGTCTATTAGTCATGGACCAATTTCTGTGCTGTGAAGTCATCTAAACTAGCAAATAAAACAGCGACATCCAACAAACAAATCTCCTTCTGCAAATAATCCAGGTTCCATTGTACAGGGGGTAAACAGGTTGCTTTCCATATGACTAGGACTGTTGGCACTTCTGAAGGTCCTACAGAGATTTATAAAGTCTCAAAGGTGTGTAATTAAGAGTTAGCTGTATAAATGCCTTCATGCATCTGAGATGATATACCTACATTTAACTTTGAATTATGCAAATCGCCTGCTTAACTCTCAGCCATATACACTTTTTGCAAACCAAAATGTATATACGTATATGTTGTGCATTGCAAGACAAAAGTTCAAGACAACTGAAGACCAATAGGAGAATTAAGAGACTGAGCTGAAGAGCTGAAGAGACTAAAAGGAGTCAAGCCTTCTCAGTGATCGAAGAAAAGAGCAAAAAGGAATCTGGAAAAAATGCAGGCAAGAACAAACCTTGAAAGAGCAAAACCAGAAAAGAGCATCTGAAGAAAGTTTCAGTCCCAACAGATTTGTGCTGTGGATGCAGATCTCTAAGTGACGGGCAGATAGAGGAAGCCTGGAACCTGAGACTTACCTTGCCTTGCATTATTTGCACATACAGAAGTCTTGTATTATTTTCCCAAGCCACTAAAGATACAATACAATGTTTTACTAGAAAATCAGCAACTTTTTTGTATTCGCAGTCATTTCTCTTAGAAAATAGCTCTGTGGTATTTTATTACAGACCGATTGAGAGAGACAATGGAATATTCATTAAATTTTAGGAAAACCCAGTCTTCAAGTTTTTTCTTATTATTTCCCCCCCAGCCTAATCTAATTTCTTAACCAGCTTAGGATCGTTACATTCCTTACATTATTATTTCACAGTGGGTCTAGGTGACTTCCTTGATCTCTTTGGAGAATAAATTCTTTTCCCAGTAATCCCACGGCCTTCAAATGAGGAATTGTTCACCTATGGGAATGCAGGATTCAGAAGGGGGCTGAGCTTGTGCTGTCAGTGATGTATCACAACCTGCTGTCTCTCTCCTGCAATCTGAGATGCTGAGCTAGGGAGAGCTGGCATTTAAATCTCCTCAGCAATAGATCTCTCTTCTGCAGCTGGCATTGATAGCCCACCATATTTATGTGATTTCTCATGTACTTCAGTGTTTTTTCTTCATGCTGTTTTTTCTCGGTTTTGTTGTTGTTATTGACAAGTTTGATCCCAGTTTTTTTACTTTGTTTCTGGAGGGAGTTCCAGCTGGGACTGTATTGCACACTTAATGGCTGAAAGCTTGAAAGATCTCTGGTTTAACACAGAAAGAATGTAAAGGGTGTTTAACCGCAAGTCCTCTTGGAATAATTTTTCTGACTACAGTCTTCTTCTCTTCTTTCCATTTATTTGCAGGTCTCTCATGATTTTGCAATCAATTTCAATGAAGACAACCCAGAATGTGCAGGTAACACTCACGTTGGGACAGACTGATGTATTTCTGCTGTGTGCAAAATGTGTTTGTATTTTTTATTGTATCCCCTGAGTATTGTTTGAAGTGGTTTCTTAAGAAAGCAGCCAGGAGTTTCGAAACCTGACAGACTCCAAGCCAAAGCTTAGCTTTAGAAACCTTAGAAAGTGCCACACATTAATTTCCTGAATAATAGGTCCCTTTGAAAGTACACCATGTTGGACATTCAGCACTTGAACTGCTCCAAATCACTAGCATTTCTGAAAACTAAAGCCATGTTTTCTAGATTCATTCCAGACCATCAGCTACAGCAACATCATACGTTGTGCAGCTAAGAAGGGCAGGGCTTGCAAAAGCAGGCTGTGCACCTCTCTGATCACAGACTCCCTCTGTGTAGAGCCAGTTCTTTGGCCAGACCTATAGCAACAGTAGCCTGCTGCAAGTCAGCCCAGCGATGTCCAGCACCAAAGGGTCAGGGTAGCAGCTGAGGACTGCTATAATAGAAGGAAGCATACTTTCATGACAGCGAATGCAGCAAGAGGCTGTTTTTACACAGCGTAAGATACAGCGTTCTAGCAACAATCACTAATCCTTGGTAGTCAGAGGCCAGATTCATGTAGCAGATTTTGCTGTATGTCTTGTATTTGTGACGTCTGCAGTGACTGATGCTGTCTTTCTAGAACCTGCCGCAATTCACAGATTTTGTAAAAGATGAGAATAACAGGACAATAACCTCTAAACAGTCTAACAAGTAGTCCCAGACTAACACTTTATTTGAGGGTCTTGGTCAGATGATCATTGCTGTCTAAAATCCACAGGTTGTTATTCTTCCTTACCTTTTTGCTACCTTCCAAACACTGAAATGGGTGTTTCAAAATGCTCTTCCTGTTCAAATTTTCTAGCTGCCTTTTTCAGCCCTTCTCAGGCTTATTACTTCATGCATGGTCAGCAGAATATGTTCAGGATGAGAATTAAGATGCCAAGAAATGAAGTGAGGAAAAGAAGAGAGGACA
>NW_009196247.1:16523-18067 GCF_000690835.1 Fulmarus glacialis | reverse complement strand
ATTCCTGCTTTGTTGTTGTGCTTGGATTGTTGGACTGCCCCAGCCTCTGCAGGTCATGTGCTTGAAATGTAATTGGGCATAAATCCTACAGCTGTTTGATGTGTTCACACAGTTTTTTACATTGCTTTTATGGAGTTAAAAGAAGCTGAAATTACACGTGTGCATCTAGATGTGTCTGTAAACTTGTAAGCCAGCTTGAAGTTGAGATTTTAGTCACACTGAGAGCATGGGTTTCAGGTGGGGAAGCAAAACAGACCTCAGAATTTGGTCTGGACCATCATATTTTAAAATGGAATTAGCTTGCCTGCTTCTGAACACAGACACATTGGCATCTATGCAGGGCCTGATCTGTTTAAAACATCTCAGTTAACAATAGTCAGTATTAGGTGATAACATATTATGCATGTAGTGTTAGAATATAGCTTTGTTTCCCAATCTAAATGCAGGACATTTCTGACCTTCTGCGTACCTCAGAAAAAAAAAAGCCCTAGCACTCTATGCAAAGAACACATTTTTTATCCCCCCTTTGCTGCCTCTTTTGAGTCCAAGGCTAATTCTTTTATCACGCTGGCATTGTTACATAATGATTTGTATTGATTGACGGTACTTGAAAAGGCTGTCTCATTATATAGTGCCAGCAGCAGGTCAGAGGTTGGATAGACAAACCCTCTGCAAGTGAAGAACTTAGAATCCATACCATACAATGTATGCAAAATAAAATGTAACAATGGAAATGAGAGGAGGTTAAAAAAAAAGGAAGGAGCTGCTCTGCAAGCTTTGCGTTGGCTTATGTTACTTAATATTTGTTACGTATTTAAACTTTGTTTTTTTGTGTAAGACTCAGTTATCTGATAAGTTAACCCATCACCTAAAAGGAGTTTTAGGGCTAAGAAGACATAAAAAGATGGTTGCGGCACGAAAGAAGGCCAGCAAAGACATTTTGCAGCGCTCACACATGCATCTACAAGATACAAAAAGCACTTCTTTGTCCTAAATGATACCTTTTAAAATAATATCCATCTGGATGAAAGCAAGAAAAGGAAACAGATCAGAAAATGTGTTGTTTAATCAGCTGCTGCAGCTTGCTCATCACCTGCCTGTCATGGATGCTTGATTAGTTCCTACCAATTGTTCTGTGATGTCTTCTAGATGCTCTCACTGTATTAGGTGACACAGAGAGCAGTAATGCCAGTATATCATGTGGAGAGAAGATGCAAGAATGAGATAAAGTGCTTAGTGACCACACTATTTTTCCTTGTAATATTTAGCATACTTGCCAGAAAACAAAGGAAAATTGCTGAAGAGTATCTTGCTTTAAACCAAGAAACAGAGGTCGGACGCAATATAAAAAGTATGTGTCTAATTTGCTTTTGAGGAATGAAATCCCTTTCTTTGTGGAAGTAGTGAGCTTTTGCTGGCACAAGGTAGTGTGAAGCATCATGCTACATTGAGTAAGGACTGTGTATTCATATGAAGATCACTGGAATTCATAAAATACAGATATCCTCACCTTTCCTCCCCTATTACCATTTCCATTCTTGAAA
>NW_009196247.1:14194-16495 GCF_000690835.1 Fulmarus glacialis | reverse complement strand
TAATATATTTATAATATATTCTATTTATGGTTTTATGCTTAGTTTTTAGTCTTCATTGTCTGAGGAAAAAAGTGACAACCTCTAATCTGAATGAATGCTTCTACACATGCATGCATTTTATGCGCATCTTAAACCCATATATATATGCATACACTGTATTTCATCAGAGCTATTGAAAGTGAATTCCATTGAAAAATGTGAAGAGTTGAATTGTGAAGAAAAATGCACATTGGTTCTCCCTAAAATAAAGGAGTCCAAGAAAGTAAGCTACAAAGTAAGCCACTCACATATCCTGTTGGATCTGAATATAGAAGGACAGTAGATACTTCTAAAAGATACTAATCTGAGATAGTGTACAAGAAATTATGTTTCTAGAACATGTTTCTTTCTAAGATGAAAGCAACTTTCTGACATGAACCATGCTAAATCTGTGTGGAATGCAGGGAGTAAGGTTTATCTCATACTATTTTAATGCATAAGAAAAAAAACTACAGTGTATCTTGTCATCATCTTAGGGAAGATTTATGAGGCCTTCATGCAAGATCAGTAAGTATATGTAATGAAATCCTTAGCAGGTTTAAAATTGGGAGTTAACAAAAGGTCCGTTTTGCAATACGTAATTTAGTCACTGGAATTACCAAGGGCGATTTTGTAACATTACTCTACACTTTAGCCAATCATAGCTATAATTGGAGCATGTTCTTTTGCCTGTGAGCACTGCAGTGGAAAAATATGTTTGTAACTATCTATAAAGAGAGAAGGCTGCGTTCTCCACCATTTTTTTATAGGAGGTTCAGGTGTACCGTTGTAAAGCAATTACAATTGCCTGTGATTTGTTAGTAACGGGTCTGCACCCATACATCCTGTAAACACGGTTGAGTAAAACCTCATGAGTGAGCTAGTCTCAGTGCAAACTGAAACTGGCTTAGGATCTTACTGAAGTCATTTCATTCTTCAGCATCCTTTACAAAGCTCTTCAGTCTATCACTTTCTTTCCAACTTTAGACCGCTAATCCTTTAGGTCTGGTAAGCTGGGAGTTCTGAATGCAGAGGCTAACATGCATCACTTCAAGAAATCCTTCTTCTCAATGATTGAAAACACCAATTTCCATTCTGTGATCTGTCAAGTGTGTCAGCAGAAGTCTGTTCTCCCTGGTCTGGCTATATATCCTGAAATGAAAAAGCCAAAAATAGCTAGTTCTCCATCAAAACTTCTTGACTAAAGCTCATTTTTCTGTAGACTGCAAAGCATCCTGCTGCTTCTTCCAAGATTTCACAGCTTTTGGTCATAGTCGCAATTGAGCAATTATGCAAATTCACCCTGAAAAATTATCTTCTTAGCACAGGGGAGTCAGGTATTTGAAAAGATGTTTGAATTCCTTGACAGCTCTAGGTTGTAAGTACAAAGGACAAATTTGCTGGTAACTACCATGATAAACAGAAATAAATACTTATCTGAAGAGGAGGAGAGAGAAGTGTTGAAGTGTTTTTAATTTGTGTCTACCCTTTTAGCCTGAATCTTAGCTGGTGATAAGGAAGTGATTACTTACACCTTGAACTGAGAAGGATGGAAGCTATTGCATTGCAAGCTGATACCTGGAAAATAGACATTAAAAACTGCTGGGAAGGAGAAGCATGGTATAATGAATTATATATTACAAACTAGACTCAAGGCAGCTAGAGACAGCTTCTCGGAAATTATTTGAAGTTGTTAGTCCTTGCTAATCATGTGATATTTTGAATTTATTCATTAAGCACCCATCTTTTATTTACATTTGAAACACGCATGATATTGGTGATATGCTCCACATTTATTTGCCTTTTGTGTGGCTTTTCATGCCAGGAATACAAGGTGTTGTGGAGGCTTATCAGAGCTGCCTTCCCAAGCTGCAGCTGTATGGGCCGACAAACATTGCTCCCATCATCCAGAAGGTGGCAAAATCAGCATCAGAGGAAACCAATACCAAGGAGGCCTCGGTAAGGGCGTCATGCTGTGTTTGGCTTTTTTCTTGTCTTATGATGGGTCTCTTGTAGGCCATCAAAACAAGGTGTTTTCATGTATGTGAATCATGCCTTCACAGTTTTCACTAACTGCCTTCACAGAAGGCAGCTTGAGTCTGTGTCAGCTGGAGCAATGTATCTAGTCTTTATAGCTTCCATAGTCACAACTTTAAATTCTTTCCCCACTGAGCTGTTTTACTGTAACACATCCAGTTTTTCACTGTGGAAACATAAATGGCACCACTAAGGTTACAAAAATTTAGGGCCAAGCCCTAAGGTGTTGATCATACAAGAAGATGA
>NW_009196247.1:0-14163 GCF_000690835.1 Fulmarus glacialis | reverse complement strand
AATAGTTACCTACACAGACTACCCAATTTCAAGTCTCTAGCAGAGGCTGTACTAAGACTTTTTTGTTCAACTACAAGATTTTTCCAACCATTCCTCTGAAAATTGTAGTGATACAGTTTTTCAATTTGCTGACATGGAGTATCATGTGCCTTTTAGAAATCAGGAGACAAGTCTGTTAGCCTGCATCTGATACAAAACCCATGACGGATATCTTGGGCTAAAAGACTTAAGCTTAGATTGTGTTTTAAATGTACGTCTTTGAAATGCATTAGGCTTATTTTTCTCCTGCGTTCCAGACAGAATGGGAGAATAAGAGAATTGGAGAGAATATGTGAGCGAGTAGCTCTGAAACATTTATAAGAGCAGTGCTGTGGGAGTAAAGGATGTAAGAAAGAATTTGTATACTGCAGCAAGAAAAATGCCTATGTATAGGAACAGAATAGAGCTGTCCATTGGCATGCATGTCATCACCAGGCCTAGAGCTCACTCTAAGCTTTCTTCATGTGCTGAGCCTTTTTTTAATTCCTATTAAGGCAGCAGTTCCCAAACATTTCTGTTCACGAGTCTGGGCTTGTGATTGTCACTCACTGCTGTTTCCAGGATCTTGGTAGTATTTAGGGTCCCAGTCCTAAAATGCGAAATTGCTATGTTTGAATTTCCATACCCACCTAATCCTGAGGTGGCTCACTCTGTTCCCAGTGCTGCCTCTGAACTAGTATGTCATATTGAATAAGTTGCTTCATTCTTCTAAACCTAAGCTTCCCCTCTTTCTGTTTGAAAAACAAATCAATTTGTAGCACGAGTCTTCAAGATAAAGTTTTCTCCCTGCATGTTTTGTTTTATTCGTGGCAGGAGGTGATGAACAGAACACTTTGAGTTTATATAGCTGTGTATACATAAACTTTAATGATGTTCAGTGTGTTGGTATTGCTCATGCAGAGTGACCAAATTCTATGACCTGTTCATTTTTCCTATTAATGCACGTTTGTTAAATGACTCCAGCTGCCTAACAATTCACAAAGGATCCACGTGAGAGTCACTTTTCCCCATTACCAAGTGAAGATACGTCATAGCCCATGATCCCAGTTCAGTGGGCTTTGGAGTTTTGGGAAAGAAATGACAAGCGCACAAAATTGCTTGCTCTCCTTTAGAGAATGAGAAAAACCTCTCTTCAGGGCTCTGTATGAAGTGTTTGAAGATGGATGTATTCCTCCGTGCACATGCCCTTGCTCTCCTCAGGGACCCCATTACTCTGCAGAATGCAGCAGACCTGCCATGGTGTGGTGCTTCTCCCACAGGCAGCAGTGGGTCACCCTCTAGTTTGCAGATGGCTGCGCCCATCCCACTTGCCTGTTAGCAAAGCTCCTCTGCAAAGTGCTGTTATAACCTCCCTGACAGCTCTGCCACAGGCTTGCAATGCTTCAATACCCCATTCCTCCCTGCCTCCCACTGGTTCCCAAAGGGAAAAAAAATGTAATCGGAAACTGTCAGCAGAAGTGATTGTGCAGCAAATGGAAAATAGGGCTAGTGAAGATTTCAGGACTATTCCAGACTTTTGAGCCAAAGTCCTGACTTTCCCAGCCCTAGCAGCTAGAAAACCCCTTTTCTACACTGTGCATCCCTTGGCTCCCTCCAGCTCCTGGAAATTACCTGAACTACAGCTAAACTCCAGAAGAGGAGAAATTAGTAGCTGAGGAGGTTTGGATGGGACATGCACTTAACCTTTGAGTCACTATAAAGTCTCTTTTCTATTTAAAAAAGTCCATGAGTGAGTTACCAGAAACACTTTTATATTGGAAAAGGGCAAGCAGCTTTGGAAGATTAACTAATGATACGATTTTTCACTTCTTGTCCAACAACTTCAGCAATATTTCATCTTGCTGATTCTGACGGATGGCGTCATCACAGACATGGCTGACACCAGAGAGGCCATTGTCCATGCCTCTCACCTTCCCATGTCAGTCATCATCGTCGGGGTGGGGAACGCCGATTTTAGTGACATGCAGATGCTGGATGGCGATGATGGGATCCTGAGGTCTCCCAAGGGCGAGCCTGTGCTTCGAGACATTGTCCAGTTTGTGCCATTTAGGAACTTCAAACATGTAAGCTGACTTTTCCATCCATTCCGCAGAAGGGTGAATGTATATAACATATAGTGAATGGTCCCTGGGGCTGGGTCTAACTTTGGATGGGCATGAAGTGGTTAGTAAGTCTATGGCATTATTGTGTCAGAAATGGAGAAAAAAATGAATACAGAATGAAATGTGCTCCATTAGTGAGATGGTGAGGGTGGGGAAAGAAGAGATGGGGCAGAATTCATGTACTTCTTGAGGTGCCAGTCCTTACCTCCGTTTTCTCCTTGATTTTAGTTTAGTTGCCCTCCCTGACTTATTTTTCCGAGTTTCCATTTCTTTTCCATTCTCTTTGCATCTGTTCCATTAGGACTACTGTATTCTGCTTTCCATCCCTTCATTTCCACAGGCAGCTGAAATGGCTGTGGATTTGTACTCACAGTGTTCCCCAGGAGGCTGTTTCCTTATTGAAATTTAGGTCCCTAAGCTCTCAAAGGCAGGACTATCCACCCACAGCATCCTGGTTGCCTCCAAACCCTTTACCCAAATTTTGTACAAGAACAAATCCAAGGAAGTGCTGTTACTAAGAGCTTCCCTGTGCCCTCAGCCAGCTGTTCGTGTCTGAGCCCAGCGTGGTGTAGGAGACACTCTCTAGGAGAGGAAGGGAGAGACCCAGCATTAAATTGCCAAATTTGAAATAATCCCTTGGCCATGTACTTTCTCCTCAGTCACCTGCCCTACATTGCAGCATCTGTCGCAGGGACTTTTTCAGCAGCTGGGTAGAGACAGGCGTGAAATGGCCGTTGTGTTCCTCTGCGATACTGATCACATCCCTTTCCTTCTGTTTTTCCATCTTTCTCTCCCTTCCTTCCCCTCATTCCTTCTGTCATATTTAAGTGGTTCTCTGGACTGTTTTTTTGCTCACCCCAATGTCTAGGAAGGATGTCCTTGATACTTGATTTGAAAATTTCCTTACCGCACAGCGTAACTGACTCATTCTCCTCATGAGATTGCCCTTTCCAATCTGCTCTCATATGCTAGTGATCCTTAGATCTGGATTTGTCACACAGTAGTTTCCAGTTCTGGGTCGGTTTTAGTCTGCATATGGGTTTGCAGTGCTTACATTTCTTTAGTTTTTCTAGGCTTTTTGTTACCACAGGAGACTTTTTTCCTTTTGCTACTTCCAAAATACCTTCATTTTATTTTCCTCTTCTCAAGAGTTGTTCTTTTTTCTCTCTTCAAAATACAATTCTGCTGTATTTGTCTTAGATCTAGACACACTTCTCACTTTCGCAAACCCTACTGAGGAGTAAGAGAAACAGACTTATTCCTCTTTTCCCTCTCCCTTTATTTTATTTTCCTCTTCTCAAGAGTTGTTCTTTTTTCTCTCTTCAAAATACAATTCTGCTGTATTTGTTTTAGATCTAGACACACTTCCCACTTTCGCAAACCCTACTGAGGAGCAAGGAAACAGACTTATTCCTCTTTTCCCTCTACCTTTGTAAAGAATGGAGCCTCATAGGAGGTAAAACTCACCTTGTGCTATTAGTTTGGTGACACGATGCCAAATGGCTGCAGATTTGCCACTGAATTGTAGATACATACTTTTCTATGTTGACAGTGCCACTCAGTCGCCTATTTGCTGGAACAAAGTGTGAGCACGACCTGCTCATAGCCGACGATTCTCCTGCATCAGATAATCACAAGAGCATAGTGCTGCATTGTAGTCTATTGTAAAAGTGCTGAGAGGCAAGTTATTTATGGGCTAGTGCTAGACCTACTTTCAGTTCGTTGAAAATATGTTTCTGCAAGGAACTGGCAAAGCCAGCTGCATTTGTTATTTTTAGTTTCATTTTGTGATTTTATAACAAAGTTGAAATCATCCTTGATTGAATAGATTAATGCTGACAGTTGCGGTTCTGGGCACTGAATATATTGTGCCTCTGGTGTTAACTTGTGAGTGATTCTATGTGTGATTTTAATTGCTAGCACTGGTCAAATGACAAGCATGTATCATTTTTAGCTGTTTTAGATTAACTTCCCCAGTACTGGGAGAGGATAGCAATCTTAAAAATTTATTGTTCTTGTTAAATAGTGATATTTTTCTCCCCCTTTCTCTAAGTAGCAGAGATAATATAGATATAGAGATAGATCATGTATTTGCTATATCAGAAAAGTCTATCTTATGCAACTTGCTATTTAGTCTGTTTATTGTGATCTTTCAGCATTCCAACAAATGTCAGTGTAATGGATGAGTGCCCATAACAATAGCCACTTCTGGTTGAATTTCTTTATTGTCATATCCCAAATAATCTCTCTCTCTGAACAAAGTGACATTCACAGCTATCTTGCTTACTTATCCTCAGCACAAACAAAAGAACATGCCTTTTGCATCAGCTAGTGAAATAATTTTTCATGGTAGAAATGAGTGTGATGTTTTGATTCAAACTTGTTTTTTTCCCACAGAAAAATGCGGATTTAACCCATTTGGGGGATTTTTGTCAGATCAGTTCTGATCACACAGAAAAATTGCCATAAATAAGTATATTACATTTAACAGCTTTAAGTAAAAGATGTATTTAGTTAAAAATCACATCCCTTTTGTCAACGTACCTTGTATTTAGTTTTGGTATTGAGGATATTCAATTATTAAGTAGAAAAAAAATGTTGAAGGATCTTTTTAGAAAGACTACAAATCAAGTTTTATAAGGTTTATAGATTTCTCTGATAAATCAAGTGTTTATTTATGCCTAAATCCATATTACCTCTACTACTGACAGAAGGAGGGAAGCAAATGTTACTTGTGAGCAATTATTTTTTGTTTTGCTGGAACGGTAAACCAAAACTCATTTGGAGTCAACCCAAACAGTATTTTTTTTCATTACTTCAATTCTCAGGTCAGCCTGGAACTCAAAATCTCATAACTATCCAAAGAGATCAAAAAGAATATATCCAAAAGCTGTCCCTGTGAGAAAACTGAAAGGAGGGAGAAGGAAGTTGTAAAAATAACCTATAGAGTGAATCCCTTTTATTTTATAAGTTTGACTTCAGAGAAGGTTCTGATCCTGCATGGCACTCATTCAGGCATTTAACGCATTTCAGTTAGGTACAATTACTCACATACCTAAAACCTCATAGCCACTTCAATGTTTTACTGGCTCAAGACCCAATGTAGACAGAAATCTTTATTATAGGGGTTTAATCTCCTACATGATGTAGAGTATCAGGAGTACTTCAGTAAAGCATCTTACCTTTTTGAGTCTCTCTTTAAGGAATGTATTTGAAGCTATCAAAATAATAATTCTAGTGATTCTTGGCAAATCCTGTAGTTGCAGAGGCTTGATAAAATCAAGGTAATCATTACTATTTAAAAAAATGTCCCATTGTATAGTGGGTGACATGTTGGGTGACATGTGCAATTCACTACAGGGGAACATAACAAAGGGAAAATATTTTCCCTGAACCCAAGTGAATTTCTTCTCTCTGTAATTATCATCACCCCAGCAATGTGAGTGTCCTTCACCTGAAACTGTGGAACAGTGATGCTCACAATCACTGAAATGTAGTTGAAGAAAATCACCTGTCTCAATCCATTCACAGTCATATTTTAAGAGCTGAAATGCCTTTAGGATGCATGATATATTTACTGTGCACAAATCTGATGCCACAGGTAGATTGTATTCCACTCTGCATTGTACTTAATCATAAAGGCTAACAACTGTGAATTAATAACACATATATCACAAATGAGCATGGAAAGCGTAGCTTTTAACCACTACAAGGAGCAATGTTTTGCACTATGCATTGTAATTAAAGATTAAGCATGGTGAATCTATAGAACTGAATCAACAGTCATTTGTAATATAAACCAATTACCATCATAGGGGATTATTTTCCTGCTGCTGGCTGATCTGATTGTTATGTATTAGCCATCAGTTAAGAACTATTCATCTTGAGGTGTTTATTGCTAGGATGCTCTTCAAGCATAGCAGGTAAACAGTGGAGAAAACATTACAGTAAAACATTAATGAACCATCTGTGTTAAAAACCCAGCGAAGGTAACCCTTACACAGCACTGCTGAACTGGGGCTGGTTTTTAGCTCAGAAGTTACTGGGTCTGATTCTTACTTACACAAATGCTGCTTTGCACCATCTGGTCTAGAAGTAAGAGTGTTTTACCACCACAAAAGTACGTAAGGTACAGGTGGCCCAAATCGTCAGACAGGAGATCACCCCTAACCCTGGTTTTGGGATGCTCCCTGCTAGAAAGAGCCCCAGGACCAACAGACATCACCAGCATGATGAAACTCTGTAAAGCAACAGTTGTCCATGTTCAGACTGAAGCACGGAGTCAAGCCAGCTACCCCAAGGCAGCCCTGTGTGGGGCCACACGTTGCCTGTGAGCCTGTGGGCACAGTAAATTTGTTAGCTTAAACCTCAATGAAAGGCTTTTTACTTCACATGCACGCTGGGCGAGGAGTGCATAGCTGAGTTGACTCCTCAAGTGGCGGTGATTCAGCCGTGCATCTGAGCCCTGACAGAGCCTGTTCTGAAGGGCCGACCCTTCGTTCAGCAAGAATGGATGTGGCGTCAGTAGAGAGAGGAGTAGCAATGGGAGGATGATGCAGAGAGGTGAGTGTTGGCCCAACGTTCAGACACGTGGACTACACGTGATCCAGAGAAACTGGTAGCAAGTGCTCCTGCCCAGCATTTTTAAAGATAGAGCAGAGTGAAGTTTCCTTGTGTGTGCAGTGATGGCCCAGGACTCTTCCCCCACTCCCTGTCTTTACTCTTTATGTAGGGTTGTATTTTTGATAAGAGGGCACAGAGGCAGGCTGAGGTATATACAGTATATATATATGGCACACCGGGAAGAAGGTTAAAAAAGCAGTAATTCTCAGTAGCAACATAGAAATCAGCCATTTGCCTGATTCCAGGTATTTTCTGCTGATTTCAGTGAAAACAGGTTTAGGCAAGAACAGGGCAACTGTGGAGAACCATGCATTTCACTTTGAAGGATTAAAATAAATGGGTTCTGTTACTGTGTTACACCTGAGAGCCGTTGCTGCACTGCCACACAAAGCAAGGGCTCTGCTTTGCCAGTTTGTTCATGCAGAAATGTTCCAGGCTTTTTTGCCTGCACAAATATTTTGGTATAAATGTCACAGTAGGGAAATAGCAGTTCATTTTATTCATTACTAATCACATATGTGACTCAAAATACCAAAATACAAAAACCAGTTTTGTTTCTGCTTTTGCTAGCATTGTCTTTGTATTTGTAATACTGTAACATTTGATACCGGAATTTATAATAGCCCAGGGGCTTTCTGCACCCCTGGATTAGCTTGCCTATGAATAGTTTACCATTTACATCCTATGTAAGCTTAACTTTAAGACTCTGGAAGGATAAGGATCCCACCCCATGAAAGAGAGTAGCACAATAAATAGTCAATACAAATACTTTGTGACATGATAGTTTTGAAACTTGGCTGAAAATATTACAGACAGTGAGGAGGAAGGTGTTCATTAGTGTGGGAAAAAATACTTGGTATGCAGAAGAGATGTGACCCAGCTTCCAGTTGAGGAGTTCCCATGCATCAGCTGAGCTGCAATGTCTGATCCATGCGTGCTCTATCTGGAGAGAAACTCATTCGTTTAAACTTCTCACACTGAAGTTTAAGCATTTGCATTTTTACTGCATTTTTGTGGAGGGCTCAGAGGGAACATGGTCAGGCAGGCTGGCTCCGGGGATGTTGAATCAGCTCTACCCAAATACTTAGAAACAAGCAAATCCAAAACACAGGGCAGGAGGGTGCTATTGAGCTGCATGGGAGAAGAGAAGCCCAGTTCTGTCGCCGCTGAGTACAGGGGCTGAGGAAAATCCCTGCAGCACATGCAGGTAACGGTTGCTCACAAAACATACACACAGGCCCTGCTCTTTAAAATGAAGCATTGTCAGGGTGTGAGGCAGCAACTGTGTGTTGTCGATGCAGTGCATGGTTTCTCACTGCACTGAGAGGAAGCCCTCCTCCCTGCCTGTGGCGAAAGCCAGTGGCCATCTCTATATCCATCTCTACATTTCAGGGTCATCAGTTCTTAAGTCTGGTTGACACCCACCATTTATACATTGCAGGAAGAGCTTTAAAGACTCCACAAAGCCTAGGATTGAAGCTTGCTCATGACCGTGGTTTAATTCCAACAAAAACAAAATATTTTTTATTGAATTAAAAACTTCCCCAGCCATTAAAACACCATGCCAGATCCTGAAGAGCAGAATGGCAATGAAGGCCTCCCTTTTACAGTGATGTCCATTCATGTTCAACTTGAAGCTCTGCAGGGTTCCTCACTGAGTGCTGATGAATGAAGTCTTTGCAGCCCTTTTCACTGTGATATGGTGCTCTCCCAGAGCGCAGGGAAGTTCAGTTACCCTGAACTTAAAATAGTCCAAACGGACCTGAAAAACATGCAGAACACTTTTGGCTTTAGTGTACATTCAGGCAACTACAGCTACAAGCCCAAACTGACTCACAAAATGAGTTTCCAGCAATCGTGCCACTCACTTTGAGTCTTCTTTGCCTTCCATTTCTGTACTATACTTCCTCCCTTGATCTCATGGCACCAGTGCCTCTAAAACCCATGGCACTTCTAGCAGAGAGACAGGTTAACACTTGTGTTTTCTACCATTTCCTGCAGGCATCCCCAGCTGCTCTAGCAAAAAGCGTTTTGGCTGAAGTTCCAAACCAAGTCGTGGACTATTACAATGGCAAAGGGATAAAACCAAAATGTATGTCAGAGTACGAGTCTTCCAGGACACTAGCTCCATGAACCTGCCTGCACTCTTTTACAAAATTAAAAAAGAAAAATGCTACTGTCTACAACTACTGTACTTAAAAATGAAACAAAAAATTAGCACGTTTTGGTGATTTTTAACTAAAATAACCATTTTTTTTGCATGTGTAGCCTAAAGGCTTAAATCTGTTAAGCGGTTGTATTGTTGAAAACTTTTTATGAGAAAAAAACATCCAGAAAAAAAAAGTGAACTCTTTACATTACAGCATGTCGCCTTGAAATAAAAAGTTATCTGTATCTGTTTTTTATACAGGTTTGTTGAAATTTTGCTAAATTTCTTATCTTTACACTGTAAAGCATTTTGAAATATTTATTGAGAGTCGATAGCCAAAATGTCTTTGGTTTAATCTGCTATGAACTGAGAGATTTTTCAAAATGGCAGATGCATGAACTGTATTTTGCATGTTTAAAATAAAAACAACACAGTTTTGCAGTTGTTGTCTTTATTTCTTTCTCTGCCACAAGGCTGCCTGCTTTCAACTTCCATATTCCAAGAAAAGGGTAGTAACGTGTTTCAGGAGATACCTGGCCTGAAGCATGGGCATTTCTAATGTTAGTAGCTTATAATATGGGCACCCGAACATGCCCACTCAGTCTGTGGCCTGAGTAGCCATTTTTCAAAAGCCTGAGACATCCAGCTGTTACGAAGGGTTCAGACCGTAGCTATAAACAGATCTGGCTCACAGGGCATGATCCATCAGGATTGCATGTCTTAAAATACGCCCACTTAATTCAAACGATCTGGCTGGTTTTCGAATGGGTTGTATTTTGGCTACCCAAATTTATAATCTCTTGTATTTGGGAATTCTTATTTTGTTTCATTTGTATTTTTTATCTCACATCCAAAATCCAACTTTGCATGACACGTTTTCCGAAGGAAATTTTGCACAGCCTGATTTTGTGACAACCAGTGGTTTCTAACTTCATGCACACACATATCACATGTGTGTGATAGAAAAACTGGGTTTGTACCAAAAGAATATTCAAGCCACCTTTTTTTTTAAAAGAGGACACACAAGAACAGATTGGCAGTGGATTGATCTTTCCATTGAAATATTTATGTATATAAATGAAGAAATGAGATCATTGTTACTCTTAGTGTTTGAATTTTGGCTTCTTCATTTGCTAAAAGACAATAAGGAAAGATGTGACTTGTTAGAAGTTAAGGATAAAATTTGACCAAAAATAATTCGTGTGGGATTGTCTGAAGGGCACAGCTTTGGATGAGTTTGTGCTCCCACTGAATTGAAAACATTCCTGTTGCTAGTTCCAGAAGAAGCTGTTTTGGGCCAGTACTGAATATTTTGGAAAATCTCACTTGTGAGCAAGGGTTTCTGGTTTTAGAAATATGTATTTTTAAATGAGTTTGCAGGTAATGTAGAACTCTAGCTCCCTGATTCTCCTTTAGAAGTAACTTCCATGGGATCAGCTTTGATTGATGATTTTGTACCACAAAGTGAAGGCAATGGGATAGCCAAGATGCATGGGGCTGTCTCCCCAGCACAATCAGTTCTGCTCCATCTATATCCTGCAGCGCAATCGTTCACGCTTGCTAGTAAAGATTCCTTCACCTGATCGGATATTGAACAGCAGCCAGTATTACTTGGTCATAGGTATAAATTGTCTGAAGATGTCCCGACTAATAGATCTCAAATCCATATTTCCATTTAATGGCTGACTGTTCGAGAGCTTGCCCCAGCAGGCTGCACATCTCTCCCTCTGTGGAAGTATTTCAGCTGGAAGTTAATGTGATTTTCCCCTATATTTCATACACCACTCTGCCAACGTATCTTAATTCTTATCTACAACATCTCTAGTTTCTTATTCCCATTTCCCCCCTTTTTTCTTTCCTTCCCTATTCTCAGAAGGAGCGTTTTCTAGCTGTTAAAGCACATGACTGAAAAATCAATGACTCCATGTTCTTTGCTCCTCCAGTATTTTATTTTGTAATCTTGGGCAAGTTGTTTAACTTTTCTGTATCTCAGATTCCTCATCTGTAAAATGAAGGTCACTGCGATGTATTCATAAATATCTCACAATGGTAATGGGGGACTTTAATACTTGAAAAGCGATTTGAGATCCTCAGAGGCACGATGGTGCTCTCGCCACATAAAGAGTATTACTTTACCCAGGGCATGGATTTAGGGATGTAATGTACAGCTGAGGAGGGGTTAAGCCTTTTCTTTATTATTTTCCAGAGTGAAGGAAAGAAAAAGAAAGCTTTCAGCAAGAAAAATTAGGAATCAGATAAATTGTTCTTCTGGTACATACGATCTTTGGCTAAACTGATTTTTGAAGTGTTTATGGTTACATGGAATTGGGCAGTTACAGCTCTTCATTAGCAGAGGTGTTACAAGGTGCTTCTATAATGTAGCATCACATAAAATGCAGGATCAACATGTGGTTGTTCAATGGTTATTGTATGCTGAGCTATATAAACCATCAGTCATTTTCTTGTATGTAGGTGATCTATATAAGTGTCTCAAGGGAATCACAGTTGCTGCAGATCTTTCTGTTTACTTCACACAATCCAGATTATAAATGTTGTCTACTTAAAAACAAATCATTATCAGTGGTAATATAGATCAGCAATTCTGTAGCAGCCCTCAAGGTATTTGAAAAGACACTTCCATGATATTGAAAAATCAGTTGGAAATCTCCTTCAATCTACATAGATTCCAGCATGTAAAACAAGCACGTAATAGTGTGGTGAGCTGGTGTAGGAGAATGCACAGAAGACAAAAATAGCCATATGGTAAAGGCTTTATAATGACGCTTTGAATGTTATTTTCATTGCTCCAAGTTACTCAGTGCAGTAAGATAGTATAGGCTTTGTGCAGAGTAATATCATTAAGTATATGAAAATATCTCTGAAACGGCATTTTTTCTCCTGCTTTATCTACTTAGGGTTTTAGCGAGGCCGTTCCGCCTTTAGGCAGAACCAGCATCAATTTTTCTTGTAGATTTTTTAATGCAAATTTAAACTTCTACTGCCTTTTGATGGATCATTTTAAATTCTGAAAACTCCTTTAAAATAAATTATATCTTGTCCTTCTGAGGTAATTGATGATTTAAAATATCTTCTCTGCATACTGCAATCCTGCCTTCCTTTTTACTGTCTCTCAAATCTGATTCAAAACCCAGAAGCCCCAGAATACTCAAAGATATTCATGATCCCTATTAGCCCAAAATACATTAACATCCATAATTCTTGAGCCAGATACTGAGCTGAGTTGTATTTTTAGCTGTGTAGGGGAAACTAAGTCTACAATAATAAAAAAAAAGCACTAATACTGCTAATTGCTTATTACCCCAAGGTAAAACTACCTGTGTAAAGTTCTTACCATGATAAGCAATATAGTGTTCTATAGCATTTGATGAAAGAGTCTACGGGTATGAAATGAAAATGAAATTATAATAATAGTATTGCTTTAAAACATGTATTTTAGTCTCCAAATATCAAAGGTACACAACTGATGACAGCTAAAAGGTTTACAGTTTGATCCGTTAGAGACCTGCTGGGTGCAATGGAGAGCAGTGGTTTAAGCCAAGGCTTGCTGCAGGTTGCGGAGATGATATTCCAAAATGCACAGGTTCCACCTGAGGCCCCTGTTCTGAGCAGATTTGTATGACAGAGCCCTGCAGGTCTGCAACACTGAACTGCATCCTTTGGGTTTACCCACACACCAAATACAGTGATAGAACAGTGTACGGCTTAATGAGCCTCATTATTGTATTGCAGTAAGATCTTTGCTGACGAGTTTAACAGAGCTGCCTCCTTCAGCTTGGCTCTCCAGCTGCTCAAACAGGACACGGCTTACTCCCAGAAAGAACCCAACTGGTTATTCAGATTGACCTTTCTCACTTGGGATTACGGGTCTTGCAGTCACACCTGCTATGTAAATCTAAACTTACCTCCAACCTTTCCAGAGTGAAAGAGGTACTAGACAAACTCCCTTTACTCCTAAGTAGCATCGACATTCCAGGCACAAAACATAGGTACATTTAGACTCACATTTTTTGGAACGGGAAGGATGAGCTGGAGGACTCCTAAGACAAGGTTACATTTCTGAGGTTGTTTATTCCCTTTATTTACAGGAAGAGCCATTTCCCATAGAGAAAATACAGCAGTGTGTGTGAAAGCTGTTGGTAGTTTTCTGGATCAGAGTTTTGGGTGCGAGCGCCAAAATTCTGCTCACTGTTACCCACTCTGAGGTGCCTACAGCTTCTCTTGGATTTGGTTAGCTGGCCACAAGCCTCGAGTGCAACACACACACACATACCACAGGGGGAAAGAAAACGGAGAGGCAGGGTAAAGAGGAGAAGCAATGATGGACTTCAGCTGGCCACACTGAATGGTCACCTATCTTTAAAATTCTGTTGAAGCCAAAAGGGAATCTAGGGTTCATACCCATTCACTGTCCTACCTAGTGCGCTGTCAGCTGTGCTGGTGCCCTGCTCAGAAAAAAGGGTGAACTAATTCTGAATACAGATGAAAGCCAGAGAGGCAGAGATACCAGCCCAGTGCTAGGCTGCCCAGAAATCCTCTGCCTGGCCCACCTGCGTTTAACTTTGCCAGTAACATCGCTGACTACAACATTAAATATAATACTTGCCACAGATGTTGCCCTCCCACTCTTAAGTGGCCTACCCACTCGCAAGGAGCTCCTGAAGCGCTTAAGCCCCGCACCCTGCAGCGGTTTGATAAAGCAGAGAGGTTTCTGCCCAAACCCCCCAGGCGTCCACTCGATGCCTGCATGGTGGGGGAAGGTTTTGAATCCATGCGAGGGTCCCGCAACCCTGTGTGCCTGAGTGGTGCTTGCCAGCAATAAACTTCACCCGCCACTGGACACTTTCCCTTATTGACGCTTATTTGTTGGATTTCACCGGCTGGCGGCTGGAACGGAGGCGCGGGAGCGAGGGCAGTGCTGGCGGGGTCAGGGGAAAGGGTGCCCACGGCTATTTCTGCACATCGTCTCCCACCACTCCCTCGGGTGAGGTCTTCCCCTTGTGTCAGAGAAGCCCCATCGGCCACGGGTGCTGCAACCCTGACCCGCGGGACCTCCGGGCAGCACTCGCCCCCGGGCACGGAGAAGCCCAGCTGGCCACCAGCCAGGGCCCAGGTTAAACCCCATGTAGTGCCGCAGGGCAGGTGCCTTCGCCTGGGGGGGAGTAACCTGTCCTCCTAGGCCGGTTTGGGAACCCGCTGGGGCCAGCGGTGTGGGGGATGCCTGACGCACAA